>NC_091996.1:65439668-65619668 GCF_044704955.1 Pristiophorus japonicus
GCTGCGCTCTCAGAGGAGCAGTACTGAGGGAGTGCTGCACTGTCTGAGGGGCAGTACTGAGGGAGTGCTGCACTGTCGGAAGGGTAATACAGAGGGAGTGCTACACTGTTAGACGGCCAGTACTGAGGGAGTGCTGTACTGTCGGAGAGGCATTACTGAGGGTGTGCTGCACTGTTGGAAGGGCAGTACTGAGGGTGTGCTGCACTGTCGGAGGGGCAGTACTGAGGGAGTGCTGCACTGTCGTAGAGGCAGTACTGAGGGAGTGCTGCACTGTCGTAGAGGCAGTATTGAGGGAATGCTGCACTGTCAGAGGGCCAAAACTGAGGGAGTGCTGCACTGTCAGAGCGACAGTACTGAGGGAGTGCTGCATTATCGGAAGGGTAGTACTGAGGGTGTGCTGCACTGTCAGAGGGGCAATACAGAGGGAGTGCTACACCGTTGGAAGGGGAATACGGAGGAAGTGCTGCACTGTCGGAAGTGCAGTGTTGAGGGAATGCTGGACTGTCAGAGGGGCGGGACTGAGGGAGTGCTGCATTGTCAGAGAAGCCAGTACTGAGGGAGTGCTGCACTGTCAGAGAGGCAGTACTGAGGGAGTGCTGCACTGTCGGAGTGGCAGTACTGAGGGAGTGCTGCACTGTCAAAGGGGAAGTACTGAAGGTATGCTGCACAGTTGGAAGGCCACGACTGAGGGAGTGCTGCACTGTCGTTGAGGTTGTACTGAGGGAGTGCTGCGCTCTCAGAGGGGCAGTACTGAGTGAGTGCTGCACTGTCTGAGGGGCAGTACTGAGCGAGTGCTGCAATGTCAGAGCGACAGTACTGAGAGCGTGCTGCTGTGTTGTAGAGGCAGTACTGAGGGAGTGCTGCACTGTCATGGGGCAGTACCGAGGGAACGCTGCAATGTCAGAGGGGCAGGACTGAGGGAGTGCTGCACTGTCAGAGGGGCAGGACTGAGGGAACGCTGCACTGCTGGAGGGACGGTACTGAAGGAGTGCTGCACTGTCAGAAGGGCAGCAGTGAGGGAGTGCTGTACTGTCGGAAGGGTCGTAATGAGCGAGTGCTGCACTGTCAGAAGGGTAGTACTGAGGGAGTGCTGCACTGTCAGAAGGGTAGTACTGAGGGAGTGCTGCACTGTCGGAGAAGCAGTACTGAGGGGTTGCTGCACTGTCAGAAGGGCAGTACTGAGTGAGTGCTGCACTGTCAGAGGGGCAGGACTGAGGGAACGCTGCACTGTTGGAGGGGCGGTACTGAGGGAGTGCTGCACTGTCGGAAGGGTAATACAGAGGGAGTGCTACACTGTCAGACGGCCAGTACTGAGGGAGTGCTGTACTGTCGGAGGGGCATTACATGGGTGTGCTGCACTGTTGGAAGGGCAGTACTGAGGGTGTGCTGCACTGTCGGAGGGGCAGTACTGAGGGAGTGCTGCACTGTCGTACAGGCAGTACTGAGGGAGTGCTGCACTGTCGTAGAGGCAGTATTGAGGTAATGCTGCACTGTCAGAGGGCCAATACTGAGGGAGTGCTGCACTGTCGGAACAGCAGTACTGAGGGAGTGCTGCACTGTCAGAGGACCAGTACTGAGGGAGTGCTGCACTGTCGTTGAGGGAGTGCTGCACTGTCGTTGAGGCTGTACTGAGGGAGTGCTGCGCTCTCAGAGGGGCAGTACTGAGGGAGTGCTGCACTGTCTGAGGGGCAGTACTGAGGGAGTGCTGCACTGTCGGAAGGGTAATACAGAGGGAGTGCTACACTGTTAGACGGCCAGTACTGAGGGAGTGCTGTACTGTCGGAGAGGCATTACTGAGGGTGTGCTGCACTGTTGGAAGGGCAGTACTGAGGGTGTGCTGCACTGTCGGAGGGGCAGTACTGAGGGAGTGCTGCACTGTCGTAGAGGCAGTACTGAGGGAGTGCTGCACTGTCGTAGAGGCAGTATTGAGGGAATGCTGCACTGTCAGAGGGCCAAAACTGAGGGAGTGCTGCACTGTCAGAGCGACAGTACTGAGGGAGTGCTGCATTATCGGAAGGGTAGTACTGAGGGTGTGCTGCACTGTCAGAGGGGCAATACAGAGGGAGTGCTACACCGTTGGAAGGGGAATACGGAGGAAGTGCTGCACTGTCGGAAGTGCAGTGTTGAGGGAATGCTGGACTGTCAGAGGGGCGGGACTGAGGGAGTGCTGCATTGTCAGAGAAGCCAGTACTGAGGGAGTGCTGCACTGTCAGAGAGGCAGTACTGAGGGAGTGCTGCACTGTCGGAGTGGCAGTACTGAGGGAGTGCTGCACTGTCAAAGGGGAAGTACTGAAGGTATGCTGCACAGTTGGAAGGCCACGACTGAGGGAGTGCTGCACTGTCGTTGAGGTTGTACTGAGGGAGTGCTGCGCTCTCAGAGGGGCAGTACTGAGTGAGTGCTGCACTGTCTGAGGGGCAGTACTGAGCGAGTGCTGCAATGTCAGAGCGACAGTACTGAGAGCGTGCTGCTGTGTTGTAGAGGCAGTACTGAGGGAGTGCTGCACTGTCATGGGGCAGTACCGAGGGAACGCTGCAATGTCAGAGGGGCAGGACTGAGGGAGTGCTGCACTGTCAGAGGGGCAGGACTGAGGGAACGCTGCACTGCTGGAGGGACGGTACTGAAGGAGTGCTGCACTGTCAGAAGGGCAGCAGTGAGGGAGTGCTGTACTGTCGGAAGGGTCGTAATGAGCGAGTGCTGCACTGTCAGAAGGGTAGTACTGAGGGAGTGCTGCACTGTCAGAAGGGTAGTACTGAGGGAGTGCTGCACTGTCGGAGAAGCAGTACTGAGGGGTTGCTGCACTGTCAGAAGGGCAGTACTGAGTGAGTGCTGCACTGTCAGAGGGGCAGGACTGAGGGAACGCTGCACTGTTGGAGGGGCGGTACTGAGGGAGTGCTGCACTGTCGGAAGGGTAATACAGAGGGAGTGCTACACTGTCAGACGGCCAGTACTGAGGGAGTGCTGTACTGTCGGAGGGGCATTACATGGGTGTGCTGCACTGTTGGAAGGGCAGTACTGAGGGTGTGCTGCACTGTCGGAGGGGCAGTACTGAGGGAGTGCTGCACTGTCGTACAGGCAGTACTGAGGGAGTGCTGCACTGTCGTAGAGGCAGTATTGAGGTAATGCTGCACTGTCAGAGGGCCAATACTGAGGGAGTGCTGCACTGTCGGAACAGCAGTACTGAGGGAGTGCTGAACTGTCAGAGGACCAGTACTGAGGGAGTGCTGCACTGTCAGAGCGACAGTACTGAGGGAGTGCTGCATTATCGGAAGGGTAGTACTGAGGGTGTGCTGCACTGTCAGAGGGGCAATACAGAGGGAGTGCTGCACCGTTGGAAGGGGAATACGGAGGAAGTGCTGCACTGTCGGAAGTGCAGTGTTGAGGGAATGCTGGACTGTCAGAGGGGCGGGACTGAGGGAGGGCTGCATTGTCAGAGAAGCCAGTACTGAGGGAGTGCTGCACTGTCAGAGAGGCAGTACTGAGGGAGTGCTGCACTGTCGGAGTGGCAGTACTGAGGGGTTGCTGCACTGTCAGAAGGGCAGTACTGAGTGAGTGCTGCACTGTCAGAGGGGCAGGACTGAGGGAACGCTGCACTGTTGGAGGGGCGGTACTGAGGGAGTGCTGCACTGTCGGAAGGGTAATACAGAGGGAGTGCTACACTGTCAGACGGCCAGTACTGAGGGAGTGCTGTACTGTCGGAGGGGCATTACATGGGTGTGCTGCACTGTTGGAAGGGCAGTACTGAGGGTGTGCTGCACTGTCGGAGGGGCAGTACTGAGGGAGTGCTGCACTGTCGGAGAAGCAGTACTGAGGGGTTGCTGCACTGTCAGAAGGGCAGTACTGAGTGAGTGCTGCACTGTCAGAGGGGCAGGACTGAGGGAACGCTGCACTGTTGGAGGGGCGGTACTGAGGGAGTGCTGCACTGTCGGAAGGGTAATACAGAGGGAGTGCTACACTGTCAGACGGCCAGTACTGAGGGAGTGCTGTACTGTCGGAGGGGCATTACATGGGTGTGCTGCACTGTTGGAAGGGCAGTACTGAGGGTGTGCTGCACTGTCGGAGGGGCAGTACTGAGGGAGTGCTGCACTGTCGTACAGGCAGTACTGAGGGAGTGCTGCACTGTCGTAGAGGCAGTATTGAGGTAATGCTGCACTGTCAGAGGGCCAATACTGAGGGAGTGCTGCACTGTCGGAACAGCAGTACTGAGGGAGTGCTGCACTGTCAGAGGACCAGTACTGAGGGAGTGCTGCACTGTCAGAGCGACAGTACTGAGGGAGTGCTGCATTATCGGAAGGGTAGTACTGAGGGTGTGCTGCACTGTCAGAGGGGCAATACAGAGGGAGTGCTGCACCGTTGGAAGGGGAATACGGAGGAAGTGCTGCACTGTCGGAAGTGCAGTGTTGAGGGAATGCTGGACTGTCAGAGGGGTGGGACTGAGGGAGTGCTGCACTGTCGGAAGGGTAATACAGAGGGAGTGCTACACTGTCAGACGGCCAGTACTGAGGGAGTGCTGTACTGTCGGAGGGGCATTACTGAGGGTGTGCTGCACTGTTGGAAGGGCAGTACTGAGGGTGTGCTGCACTGTCGGAGGGGCAGTACTGAGGGAGTGCTGCACTGTCGTACAGGCAGTACTGAGGGAGTGCTGCACTGTCGTAGAGGCAGTATTGAGGGAATGCTGCACTGTCAGAGGGCCAAAACTGAGGGAGTGCTGCACTGTCGGAACGGCAGTACTGAGGGAGTGCTGAACTGTCAGAGGACCAGTACTGAGGGAGTGCTGCACTGTCAGAGCGACAGTACTGAGGGTGTGCTGCATTATCGGAAGAGTAGTACTGAGGGTGTGCTGCACTGTCAGAGGGGCAATACAGAGGGAGTGCTGCACCGTTGGAAGAGGAATACGGAGGAAGTGCTGCACTGTCGGAAGTGCAGTGTTGAGGGAATGCTGGACTGTCAGAGGGGCGGGACTGAAGAAGTGCTGCATTGTCAGAGAAGCCAGTACTGAGGGAGTACTGCACTGTCAGAGGGGCAGTACTGAGGGAGTGTTGCACTGTCGGAGTGGCAGTACTGAGGGAGTGCTGCACTGTCAAAGGGGAAGTACTGAAGGTATGCTGCACAGTTGGAAGGCCACGACTGAGGGAGTGCTGCACTGTCGTTGAGGCTGTACTGAGGGAGTGCTGCGCTCTCAGAGGGGCAGTAGTGAGGGAGTGCTGCACTGTCTGAGGGGCAGTACTGAGCGAGTGCTGCAATGTCAGAGCGACAGTACTGAGGGCGTGCTGCAGTGTTGTAGAGGCAGTACTGAGGGAGTGCTGCACTGTCATGGGGCAGTACCGAGGGAACGCTGCACTCTCAGAAGGGTAGTACTGAGGGAATGCTGCACTGTCAGAGGGCCAGTACTGAGTGAGTGCTGCACTGTCAGATGGGCTCCTACTGAGGAGCGCTACACTGTCGGAAGGGCAGTACTAAGGGAGTGCTGCACTGTCGGAGGGGCAGTACTGAGAGAACGTTGCACTGCTGGAGTGCCATTACTGAAGGAGTGCTGCACTGTCAGAGGGCCAGCTCTGATGCAATGCTGTACTGTCAGAAGGGCAGTTCTGAGAGAGTGGTACACTGCCGGAATGGCAGTACTGAGGAAGTACTGCACTGTCAGAAGTTTAGTACTGGGGGAGTGCTGCAATCTCAGGAGGGCAGTATTGGAGGAGTGCTGCACTGTCAGAGGGGCAGGACTGAGGGAATGCCGCAGCGGCGCAGAGGCAGTACTGAGGGAATGCTGTCTTGTCAGAAGGGCGAGTACTGAGGGAGTGCTACACTCTCAAAGGGACAATACTATGCGAGTGCTGCACTGTCAGAGGTTCAGTACTGAGGGAGTGCTGCACTGTCGGAGAAGCAGTACTGAGGGTGTGCTGCACTGTTGAATGGATCAGTACTGAGGGTGTGCTGCACTGTCGGAGGGACAGTACTGAGGGAGTGCTGCACTGTCATAGAGGCAGTATTGAGGGAATGCTGCACTGTCAGAGGGCCAATACTGAGGGAGTGCTGCACTGTCGGAACGGCAGTACTGAGGGAGTGCTGAACTGTCAGAGGGCCAGTACTGAGGGAGTGCTGCACTGTCAGAGCGACAGTACTGAGGGAGTGCTGCATTATCGGAAGGGTAGTACGGAGGGTGTGCTGCACTGTCAGAGGCAGTACTGACGGAGTGCTGCATTGTCGGAAGGGTAGTACTGAGGGTGTGCTGCACTGTCAGAGGGGCAATACAGAGGAAGTGCTGCACCGTTGGAAGGGGAATACTGAGGGAGTGCTGCACTGTCGGAACGGCAGTACTGAGGGAATGCTGGACTGTCAGAGGGGCGGGACTGAGGGAGTGCTGCACAGTCAGAGAGGCAGTACTGAGGGAGTGTTGCACTGTTGGAGTGGCAGTACTGAGGGAGCGCTGCACTGTCAGAAGGGTAGTACTGAGGGTGTGCTGCACTGTCAGAGGGGTAGTACTGACGGAGTGTTGCACTGTCTTAGAGGCAGTACTGACGGAGTGCTGCATTGTCGGAAGGGTAGTACTGAGGGTGTGCTGCACTGTCAGAGGGGCAATACAGAGGGAGTGCTGCACCGTTGGAAGGGGAATACGGAGGAAGTTCTGCACTGTCGGAAGTGCAGTGTTGAGGGAATGCTGGACTGTCAGAGGGGCGGGACTGAGGGAGTGCTGCATTGTCAGAGAAGCCAGTACTGAGGGAGTACTGCACTGTCAGAGGGGCAGTACTGAGGGAGTGTTGCACTGTCGGAGTGGCAGTACTGAGGGAGTGCTGCACTGTCAAAGGGGAAGTACTGAAGGTATGCTGCACAGTTGGAAGGCCACGACTGAGGGAGTGCTGCACTGTCGTTGAGGCTGTACTGAGGGAGTGCTGCGCTCTCAGAGGGGCAGTAGTGAGGGAGTGCTGCACTGTCTGAGGGGCAGTACTGAGCGAGTGCTGCAATGTCAGAGCGACAGTACTGAGGGCGTGCTGCAGTGTTGTAGAGGCAGTACTGAGGGAGTGCTGCACTGTCATGGGGCAGTACCGAGGGAACGCTGCACTCTCAGAAGGGTAGTACTGAGGGAATGCTGCACTGTCAGAGGGCCAGTACTGAGTGAGTGCTGCACTGTCAGATGGGCTCCTACTGAGGAGCGCTACACTGTCGGAAGGGCAGTACTAAGGGAGTGCTGCACTGTCGGAGGGGCAGTACTGAGAGAACGTTGCACTGCTGGAGTGCCATTACTGAAGGAGTGCTGCACTGTCAGAGGGCCAGCTCTGATGCAATGCTGTACTGTCAGAAGGGCAGTTCTGAGAGAGTGGTACACTGCCGGAATGGCAGTACTGAGGAAGTACTGCACTGTCAGAAGTTTAGTACTGGGGGAGTGCTGCAATCTCAGGAGGGCAGTATTGGGGGAGTGCTGCACTGTCAGAGGGGCAGGACTGAGGGAATGCCGCAGCGGCGCAGAGGCAGTACTGAGGGAATGCTGTCTTGTCAGAAGGGCGAGTACTGAGGGAGTGCTACACTCTCAAAGGGACAATACTATGCGAGTGCTGCACTGTCAGAGGTTCAGTACTGAGGGAGTGCTGCACTGTCGGAGAAGCAGTACTGAGGGTGTGCTGCACTGTTGAATGGATCAGTACTGAGGGTGTGCTGCACTGTCGGAGGGACAGTACTGAGGGAGTGCTGCACTGTCATAGAGGCAGTATTGAGGGAATGCTGCACTGTCAGAGGGCCAATACTGAGGGAGTGCTGCACTGTCGGAACGGCAGTACTGAGGGAGTGCTGAACTGTCAGAGGGCCAGTACTGAGGGAGTGCTGCACTGTCAGAGCGACAGTACTGAGGGAGTGCTGCATTATCGGAAGGGTAGTACGGAGGGTGTGCTGCACTGTCAGAGGCAGTACTGACGGAGTGCTGCATTGTCGGAAGGGTAGTACTGAGGGTGTGCTGCACTGTCAGAGGGGCAATACAGAGGAAGTGCTGCACCGTTGGAAGGGGAATACTGAGGGAGTGCTGCACTGTCGGAACGGCAGTACTGAGGGAATGCTGGACTGTCAGAGGGGCGGGACTGAGGGAGTGCTGCACAGTCAGAGAGGCAGTACTGAGGGAGTGTTGCACTGTTGGAGTGGCAGTACTGAGGGAGCGCTGCACTGTCAGAAGGGTAGTACTGAGGGTGTGCTGCACTGTCAGAGGGGTAGTACTGACGGAGTGTTGCACTGTCTTAGAGGCAGTACTGACGGAGTGCTGCATTGTCGGAAGGGTAGTACTGAGGGTGTGCTGCACTGTCAGAGGGGCAATACAGAGGGAGTGCTGCACCGTTGGAAGGGGAATACGGAGGAAGTTCTGCACTGTCGGAAGTGCAGTGTTGAGGGAATGCTGGACTGTCAGAGGGGCGGGACTGAGGGAGTGCTGCATTGTCAGAGAAGCCAGTACTGAGGGAGTGCTGCACTGTCAGAGGGGCCGTACTGAGGGAGTGCTGCACTGTCAGAGCGACAGTACTGAGGTAGTGCTGCAGTATCGTAGAGGCAGTACTGAGGGAGCGCTGCCCTGTCAGAGGACCAGTACTGAGTGAGTGCTGCACTGTCAGAAGGGCATTACTGAGGGAGTGCTGCACTGTCAGAGGGGCAGGACTGAGGGAACGCTGCACTGCTGGAGGGACGGTACTGAGGGAGTGCTGCACTGTCAGAAGGGCACCACTGAGGGAGTGCTGCACTGTCGGAAGGGTCGTAATGAGCGAGTGCTGCACTGTCAGAAGGGTAATACGGAGGGAGTGCTGCACTGTCAGAAGGGTAGTACTGAGGGAATGCTGCACTGTCAGACGGCCAGTACTGAGGGAGTGCTGTTCTGTCGGAGGGGCATTACTGAGGGTGTGCTGCACTGTTGGAAGGGCAGTACTGAGGGTGTGCTGCACTGTCGGAGGGGCAGTACTGAGGGAGTGCTGCACTGTCGTAGAGGCAGTACTGAGGGAGTGCTGAACTGTCAGAGAGGCAGTATTGAGGGAATGCTGCACTGTCAGAGGGGCGGGACTGAGGGAGTGCTGCACTGTCAGAAGGGTAGTACTGAGGGAGTGCTGCACTGTCAGAAAGGCAGTACTGAGGGAGTGCTGCACTGTCAGAGGGGCAGGACTGAGGTAGTGCTGCAGTATCGTAGAGGCAGTACTGAGGGAGCGCTGCCCTGTCAGAAGGGCATTACTGAGGGAGTGCTGCACTGTCAGAGGGGCAGGACTGAGGGAACGCTGCACTGCTGGAGGGACGGTACTGAGGGAGTGCTGCACTGTCAGAAGGGCACCACTGAGGGAGTGCTGCACTGTCGGAAGGGTCGTAATGAGCGAGTGCTGCACTGTCAGAGGACCAGTACTGAGTGAGTGCTGCACTGTCAGAAGGGCATTACTGAGGGAGTGCTGCACTGTCAGAGGGGCAGGACTGAGGGAACGCTGCACTGCTGGAGGGACGGTACTGAGGGAGTGCTGCACTGTCAGAAGGGCAGCAGTGACGGAGTGCTGTACTGTCGGAAGGGTCGTAATGAGCGAGTGCTGCACTGTCAGAAGGGTAGTACTGAGGGAGTGCTGCACTGTCAGAAGGGTAGTACTGAGGGAGTGCTGCACTGTCGGAGAAGCAGTACTGAGGGGTTGCTGCACTGTCAGAAGGGCAGTACTGAGGGAGTGCTGCACTGTCAGAGAGGCAGGAATGAGGGAACGCTGCACTGTTGGAGGGGCGGTACTGAGGGAGTGCTGCACTGTCGGAAGGGTAATACAGAGGGAGTGCTACACTGTCAGACGGCCAGTACTGAGGGAGTGCTGTACTGTCGGAGGGGCATTACATGGGTGTGCTGCACTGTTGGAAGGGCAGTACTGATGGTGTGCTGCACTGTCAGAGGGGCAGTACTGAGGGAGTGCTGCACTGTCGTACAGGCAGTACTGAGGGAGTGCTGCACTGTCGTAGAGGCAGTATTGAGGGAATGCTGCACTGTCAGAGGGCCAAAACTGAGGGAGTGCTGCACTGTCGGAACGGCAGTACTGAGGGAGTGCTGAACTGTCAGAGGACCAGTACTGAGGGAGTGCTGCACTGTCAGAGCGACAGTACTGAGGGAGTGCTGCATTATTGGAAGGGTAGTACTGAGGGTGTGCTGCACTGTCAGAGGGACAATACAGAGGGAGTGCTGCACCGTTGGAAGGGGAATACGGACGAAGTTGCTGCACTGTCGGAAGTGCAGTGTTGAGGGAATGCTGGACTGTCAGAGGGGCGGGACTGAGGGAGTGCTGCATTGTCAGAGAAGCCAGTACTGAGGGAGTGCTGCACTGTCTGAGGGGCCGTACTGAGGGAGTGCTGCACTGTCGGAAGGGTAATACAGAGGGAGTGCTGCACTGTCAGACGGCCAGTACTGAGGGAGTGCTGTACTGTCGGAAGGGCATTACTGAGGGTGTGCTGCACTGTTGGAAGTGCAGTACTGAGGGTGTGCTGCACTGTCGTAGGGGCAGTACTGAGGGAGTGCTGCACTGTCGTAGAGGCAGTACTGAGGGAGTGCTGCACTGTCGTAGAGGCAGTATTGAGGGATTGCTGCACTGTCAGAGGGCCAAAACTGAGGGAGTGCTGCACTGTCGGAACGGCAGTACTGAGGGAGTGCTGAACTGTCAGAGGACCAGTACTGAGGAAGTGCTGCACTGTCAGAGCGACAGTACTGAGGGAGTGCTGCATTATCGGAAGGGTAGTACTGAGGGTGTGCTGCACTGTCAGAGGGGCAATACAGAGGGAGTGCTGCACCGTTGGAAGGGGAATACGGAGGAAGTGCTGCACTGTCGGAAGTGCAGTGTTGAGGGAATGCTGGACTGTCAGAGGGGCGGGACTGAGGGAGTGCTGCATTGTCAGAGAAGCCAGTACTGAGGGAGTGCTGCACTGTCAGAGAGGCAGTACTGAGGGAGTGCTGCACTGTCGGAGTGGCAGTACTGAGGGAGTGCTGCACTGTCAAAGGGGAAGTACTGAAGGTATGCTGCACAGTTGGAAGGCCACGACTGAGGGAGTGCTGCACTGTCGTTGAGGTTGTACTGAGGGAGTGCTGCGCTCTCAGAGGGGCAGTACTGAGGGAGTGCTGCACTGTCTGAGGGGCAGTACTGAACGAGTGCTGCAATGTCAGAGCGACAGTACTGAGAGCGTGCTGCTGTGTTGTAGAGGCAGTACTGAGGGAGTGCTGCACTGTCATGGGGCAGTACCGAGGGAACGCTGCAATGTCAGAGGGGCAGGACTGAGGGAGTGCTTCCCTGTCAGAGGGCCAGTACTGAGTCAGTGCTGCACTGTCAGAGGGCCAGTACTGAGGGAATGCTGCACTCTCAGAAGGGTAGTACTGAGGGAATGCTGCACTGTCAGAGGGCCAGTACTGACGGAGTGCTGCATTGTCGGAAGGGTCGTACTGAGGGTGTGCTGCACTGTCAGAGGGCCAGTACTGAGGTAGTGTTGCACTATTGGAGGGGCAGTACTGAGGGAGTGCTGCAGTGTCAGAGTGGCAGTACTGAGGCAGTGCTGCACTGTCAGAGCGACATTTCTGAGGGAGTGCTGCATTGTTGGAAGGTTAATACTGAGGGAGTGCTGCACAGTCATAGAGGCAGTATTGAGGCAGTGCTGCACTGTCGGATGGGTAGAACTGAGGGAGTACTGCATTGTCAGAGAAGCCAGTACTGAGGGAGTGCTGCACTGTCAGAGGGGCAGTACTGAGGGAGTGCTGCACTGTCGGAGTGGCAGTACTGAGGGAGTGCTGCACTGACAGAGCGACAGTACTGAGGTAGTGCTGCAGTATCGTAGAGGCAGTACTGACGGAGCGCTGCCCTGTCAGAGGACCAGTACTGAGTGAGTGCTGCACTGTCAGAAGGGCATTACTGAGGGAGTGCTGCACTGTCAGAGGGGCAGGACTGAGGGAACGCTGCACTGCTGGAGGAACGGTACTGAGGGAGTGCTGCACTGTCAGAAGGGCAGCAGTGACGGAGTGCTGTACTGTCGGAAGGGTCGTAATGAGCGAGTGCTGCACTGTCAGAAGGGCAGTACTGAGGGAGTGCTGCACTGTCAGAAGGGTAGTACTGAGGGAGTGCTGCACTGTCGGAGGGACATTACTGAGGGTGTGCTGCACTGTTGGAAGGGCAGTACTGAGGGTGTGCTGCACTGTCGGAGGGGCAGTACTGAGGGACTGCTGCACTGTCGTAGAGGCAGTACTGAGGGAGTGCTGCACTGTCGTAGAGGCAGTATTGAGGGAATTCTGCACTGTCAGAGGGCCAATACTGAGGGAGTGCTGCACTGTCGGAACGGCAGTACTGAGCGAGTGCTGAACTGTCAGAGGACCAGTACTGAGGGAGTGCTGCACTGTCAGAGCGACAGTACTGAGGGAGTGCTGCATTATTGGAAGGGTAGTACTGAGGGTGTGCTGCACTGTCAGAGGGGCAATACAGAGGGAGTGCTGCACCGTTGGAAGGGGAATACGGAGGAAGTGCTGCACTGTCGGAAGTGCAGTGTTGAGGGAATGCTGGACTGTCAGAGGGGCGGGACTGAGGGAGTGCTGCATTGTCAGAGATGCCAGTACTGAGGGAGTGCTGCACTGTCGGAAGGGTAATACAGAGGGAGTGCTGCACTGTCAGACGGCCAGTACTGAGGGAGTGCTGTACTGTCGGAAGGGCATTACTGAGGGTGTGCTGCACTGTTGGAAGTGCAGTACTGAGGGTGTGCTGCACTGTCGGAGGGGCAGTACTGAGGGAGTGCTGCACTGTCGTAGAGGCAGTACTGAGGGAGTGCTGCACTGTCGTAGAGGCAGTATTGAGGGAATGCTGCACTGTCAGAGGGCCAAAACTGAGGGAGTGCTGCAGTGTCGGAACGGCAGTACTGAGGGAGTGCTGAACTGTCAGAAAGGCAGTACTGAGGGAGTGCTGCACTGTCAGAGGGGCAGGACTGAGGTAGTGCTGCAGTATCGTAGAGGCAGTACTGAGGGAGCGCTGCCCTGTCAGAAGGGCATTACTGAGGGAGTGCTGCACTGTCAGAGGGGCAGGACTGAGGGAACGCTGCACTGCTGGAGGGACGGTACTGAGGGAGTGCTGCACTGTCAGAAGGGCACCACTGAGGGAGTGCTGCACTGTCGGAAGGGTCGTAATGAGCGAGTGCTGCACTGTCAGAAGGGTAATACGGAGGGAGTGCTGCACTGTCAGAAGGGTAGTACTGAGGGAATGCTGCACTGTCAGACGGCCAGTACTGAGGGAGTGCTGTTCTGTCGGAGGGGCATTACTGAGGGTGTGCTGCACTGTTGGAAGGACAGTACTGAGGGTGTGCTGCACTGTCGGAGGGGCAGTACTGAGGGAGTGCTGCACTGTCGTAGAGGCAGTACTGAGGGAGTGCTGAACTGTCAGAGAGGCAGTATTGAGGGAATGCTGCACTGTCAGAGGGCCAGTACTGAGCGAGTGCTGCACTGTCAGAAAGGCAGTACTGAGGGAGTGCTGCACTGTCAGAGGGGCAGGACTGAGGGAACGCTGCACTGCCGGAGGGGCGGTACTGAGGGAGTGCTGCACTGTCGGAGTGGCAGTACTGAGGGATTGCTGCACTGTCAGAGCGACAGTACTGAGGGAGTGCTGCAGTATCGTAGAGGCAGTACTGAGGGAGCGCTGCCCTGTCAGAGGACCAGTACTGAGTGAGTGCTGCACTGTCAGAGGGGCAGGACTGAGGGAACGCTGCACTGCTGGAGGGACGGTACTGAGGGAGTGCTGCACTGTCAGAAGGGCAGCACTGAGGGAATGCTGTACTGTCGGAAGGGTCGTAATGAGCGAGTGCTGCACTGTCAGAAGGGTAATACGGAGGGAGTGCTGCACTGTCAGAAGGGTAGTACTGAGGGAGTGCTGCACTGTCAGAAGGGTAGTACTGAGGGAGTGCTGCACTGTCGGAGAAGCAATACTGAGGGTGTGCTGCACTGTTGAATGGATCAGTACTGAGGGTGTGCTGCACTGTCGGAGGGGCAGTACTGAGGGAGTGCTGCACTGTCATAGAAGCAGTATTGAGGGAATGCTGCACTGTCAGAGGGCCAATACTGAGGGAGTGCTGCACTGTCGGAACGGCAGTACTGAGGGAGTGCTGAACTGTCAGAGGGCCAGTACTGAGGGAGTGCTGCACTGTCAGAGCGACAGTACTGAGGGAGTGCTGCATTATCGGAAGGGTAGTACGGAGGGTGTGCTGCACTGTCAGAGGCAGTACTGACGGAGTGCTGCATTGTCGGAAGGGTAGTACTGAGGGTGTGCTGCACTGTCGGAACGGCAGTACTGAGGGAGTGCTGAACTGTGAGAGGGCCAGTACTGAGGGAGTGCTGCACCGTTGGAAGGGGAATACGGAGGAAGTGCTGCACTGTCGGAAATGCAGTTTTGAGGGAATGCTGGACTGTCAGAGGGGCGGGACTGAGGGAGTGCTGCACAGTCAGAGAGGCAGTACTGAGGGAGTGTTGCACTGTTGGAGTGGCAGTACTGAGGGAGCGCTGCACTGTTAGAAGGGTAGTACTGAGGGTGTGCTGCACTGTCAGAGGGGTAGTACTGACGGAGTGTTGCACTGTCTTAGAGGCAGTACTGACGGAGTACTGCATTGTCGGAAGGGTAGTACTGAGGGTGTGCTGCACTGTCAGAGGGGCAATACAGAGGGAGTGCTGCACCGTTGGAAGGGGAATACGGAGGAAGTTCTGCACTGTCGGAAGTGCAGTGTTGAGGGAATGCTGGACTGTCAGAGGGGCGGGACTGAGGGAGTGCTGCATTGTCAGAGAAGCCAGTACTGAGGGAGTGCTGCACTGTCAGAGGGGCCGTACTGAGGGAGTGCTGCACTGTCAGAGCGACAGTACTGAGGTAGTGCTGCAGTATCGTAGAGGCAGTACTGAGGGAGCGCTGCCCTGTCAGAAGGGCATTACTGAGGGAGTGCTGCACTGTCAGAGGGGCAGGACTGAGGGAACGCTGCACTGCTGGAGGGACGGTACTGAGGGAGTGCTGCACTGTCAGAAGGGCAGCACTGAGGGAGTGCTGCACTGTCGGAAGGGTCGTAATGAGCGAGTGCTGCACTGTCAGAAGGGTAATACGGAGGGAGTGCTGCACTGTCAGAAGGGTAGTACTGAGGGAGTGCTGCACTGTCAGACGGCCAGTACTGAGGGAGTGCTGTTCTGTCGGAGGGGCATTACTGAGGGTGTGCTGCACTGTTGGAAGGGCAGTACTGAGGGTGTGCTGCACTGTCGGAGGGGCAGTACTGAGGGAGTGCTGCACTGTCATAGAGGCAGTATTGAGGGAATGCTGCACTGTCAGAGGGCCAGTACTGAGCGAGTGCTGCACTGTCAGAAGGGTAGTACTGAGGGAGTGCTGCACTGTCAGAAAGGCAGTACTGAGGGAGTGCTGCACTGTCAGAGGGGCAGGACTGAGGGAACGCTGCACTGCTGGAGGGGCGGTACTGAGGGAGTGCTGCACTGTCGGAAAGGGAATACAGAGGGAGTGCTACACTGTCAGACGGCCAGTACTGAGGGAGTGCTGTACTGTCGGAGTGGCAGTACTGAGGGATTGCTGCACTGTCAGAGCGACAGTACTGAGGGAGTGCTGCAGTATCGTAGAGGCAGTACTGAGGGAGCGCTGCCCTGTCAGAGGACCAGTACTGAGTGAGTGCTGCACTGTCAGAAGGGCATTACTGAGGGAGTGCTGCACTGTCAGAGGGGCAGGACTGAGGGAACGCTGCACTGCTGGAGGGACGGTACTGAGGGAGTGCTGCACTGTCAGAAGGGCAGCACTGAGGGAGTGCTGTACTGTCGGAAGGGTAGTACTGAGGGAGTGCTGCACTGTCAGAAGGGTAGTACTGAGGGAGTGCTGCACTGTCGAGAAGCAGTACTGAGGGTGTGCTGCACTGTTGAATGGATCAGTACTGAGGGTGTGCTGCACTGTCGGAGGGACAGTACTGAGGGAGTGCTGCACTGTCATAGAGGCAGTATTGAGGGAATGCTGCACTGTCAGAGGGCCAATACTGAGGGAGTGCTGCACTGTCGGAACGGCAGTACTGAGGGAGTGCTGAACTGTCAAAGGGCCAGTACTGAGGGAGTGCTGCACTGTCAGAGCGACAGTACTGAGGGAGTGCTGCATTATCGGAAGGGTAGTACGGAGGGTGTGCTGCACTGTCAGAGGCAGTACTGACGGAGTGCTGCATTGTCGGAAGGGTAGTACTGAGGGTGTGCTGCACTGTCAGAGGGGCAATACAGAGGAAGTGCTGCACCGTTGGAAGGGGAATACTGAGGGAGTGCTGCACTGTCGGAACGGCAGTACTGAGGGAGTGCTGAACTGTGAGAGGGCCAGTACTGAGGGAGTGCTGCACTGTCAGAGCGACAGTACTGAGGGAGGGCTGCATTATCGGAAGGGTAGTACTGAGGGTGTGCTGCACTGTCAGAGGCAGTACTGACGGAGTGCTGCATTGTCGGAAGGGTAGTACTGAGGGTGTGCTGCACTGTCAGAGGGGCAATACAGAGGAAGTGCTGCACCGTTGGAAGGGGAATACTGAGGGAGTGCTGCACTGTCGGAACGGCAGTACTGAGGGAGTGCTGAACTGTGAGAGGGCCAGTACTGAGGGAGTGCTGCACCGTTGGAAGGGGAATACGGAGGAAGTGCTGCACTGTCGGAAATGCAGTTTTGAGGGAATGCTGGACTGTCAGAGGGGCGGGACTGAGGGAGTGCTGCACAGTCAGAGAGGCAGTACTGAGGGAGTGTTGCACTGTTGGAGTGGCAGTACTGAGGGAGCGCTGCACTGTCAGAAGGGTAGTACTGAGGGTGTGCTGCACTGTCAGAGGGGTAGTACTGACGGAGTGTTGCACTGTCTTAGAGGCAGTACTGACGGAGTGCTGCATTGTCGGAAGGGTAGTACTGAGGGTGTGCTGCACTGTCAGAGGGGCAATACAGAGGGAGTGCTGCACCGTTGGAAGGGGAATACGGAGGAAGTTCTGCACTGTCGGAAGTGCAGTGTTGAGGGAATGCTGGACTGTCAGAGGGGCGGGACTGAGGGAGTGCTGCATTGTCAGAGAAGCCAGTACTGAGGGAGTGCTGCACTGTCAGAGGGGCCGTACTGAGGGAGTGCTGCACTGTCAGAGCGACAGTACTGAGGTAGTGCTGCAGTATCGTAGAGGCAGTACTGAGGGAGCGCTGCCCTGTCAGAGGACCAGTACTGAGTGAGTGCTGCACTGTCAGAAGGGCATTACTGAGGGAGTGCTGCACTGTCAGAGGGGCAGGACTGAGGGAACGCTGCACTGCTGGAGGGACGGTACTGAGGGAGTGCTGCACTGTCAGAAGGGCACCACTGAGGGAGTGCTGCACTGTCGGAAGGGTCGTAATGAGCGAGTGCTGCACTGTCAGAAGGGTAATACGGAGGGAGTGCTGCACTGTCAGAAGGGTAGTACTGAGTGAGTGCTGCACTGTCAGACGGCCAGTACTGAGGGAGTGCTGTTCTGTCGGAGGGGCATTACTGAGGGTGTGCTGCACTGTTGGAAGGGCAGTACTGAGGGTGTGCTGCACTGTCGGAGGGGCAGTACTGAGGGAGTGCTGCACTGTCGTAGAGGCAGTACTGAGGGAGTGCTGCACTGTCATAGAGGCAGTATTGAGGGAATGCTGCACGGTCAGAGGGCCAGTACTGAGCGAGTGCTGCACTGTCAGAAGGGTAGTACTGAGGGAGTGCTGCACTGTCAGAAAGGCAGTACTGAGGGAGTGCTGCACTGTCAGAGGGGCAGGACTGAGGGAACGCTGCACTGCTGGAGGGGCGGTACTGAGGGAGTGCTGAACTGTCAGAGGGCCAGTACTGAGGGAGTGCTGCACTGTCAGAGCGACAGTACTGAGGGAGTGCTGCATTATCGGAAGGGTAGTACGGAGGGTGTGCTGCACTGTCAGAGGCAGTACTGACGGAGTGCTGCATTGTCGGAAGGGTAGTACTGAGGGTGTGCTGCACTGTCAGAGGGGCAATACAGAGGAAGTGCTGCACCGTTGGAAGGGGAATACTGAGGGAGTGCTGCACTGTCGGAACGGCAGTACTGAGGGAGTGCTGAACTGTGAGAGGGCCAGTACTGAGGGAGTGCTGCACTGTCAGAGCGACAGTACTGAGGGAGGGCTGCATTATCGGAAGGGTAGTACTGAGGGTGTGCTGCACTGTCAGAGGCAGTACTGACGGAGTGCTGCATTGTCGGAAGGGTAGCACTGAGGGTGTGCTGCACTGTCAGAGGGGCAATACAGAGGAAGTGCTGCACCGTTGGAAGGGGAATACTGAGGGAGTGCTGCACTGTCGGAACGGCAGTACTGAGGGAGTGCTGAACTGTGAGAGGGCCAGTACTGAGGGAGTGCTGCACCGTTGGAAGGGGAATACGGAGGAAGTGCTGCACTGTCGGAAATGCAGTTTTGAGGGAATGCTGGACTGTCAGAGGGGCGGGACTGAGGGAGTGCTGCACAGTCAGAGAGGCAGTACTGAGGGAGTGTTGCACTGTTGGAGTGGCAGTACTGAGGGAGCGCTGCACTGTCAGAAGGGTAGTACTGAGGGTGTGCTGCACTGTCAGAGGGGTAGTACTGACGGAGTGTTGCACTGTCTTAGAGGCAGTACTGACGGAGTGCTGCATTGTCGGAAGGGTAGTACTGAGGGTGTGCTGCACTGTCAGAGGGGCAATACAGAGGGAGTGCTGCACCGTTGGAAGGGGAATACGGAGGAAGTTCTGCACTGTCGGAAGTGCAGTGTTGAGGGAATGCTGGACTGTCAGAGGGGCGGGACTGAGGGAGTGCTGCATTGTCAGAGAAGCCAGTACTGAGGGAGTGCTGCACTGTCAGAGGGGCCGTACTGAGGGAGTGCTGCACTGTCAGAGCGACAGTACTGAGGTAGTGCTGCAGTATCGTAGAGGCAGTACTGAGGGAGCGCTGCCCTGTCAGAGGACCAGTACTGAGTGAGTGCTGCACTGTCAGAAGGGCATTACTGAGGGAGTGCTGCACTGTCAGAGGGGCAGGACTGAGGGAACGCTGCACTGCTGGAGGGACGGTACTGAGGGAGTGCTGCACTGTCAGAAGGGCAGCACTGAGGGAGTGCTGCACTGTCGGAAGGGTCGTAATGAGCGAGTGCTGCACTGTCAGAAGGGTAATACGGAGGGAGTGCTGCACTGTCAGAAGGGTAGTACTGAGGGAGTGCTGCACTGTCAGACGGCCAGTACTGAGGGAGTGCTGTTCTGTCGGAGGGGCATTACTGAGGGTGTGCTGCACTGTTGGAAGGGCAGTACTGAGGGTGTGCTGCACTGTCGGAGGGGCAGTACTGAGGGAGTGCTGCAATGTCGTAGAGGCAGTACTGAGGGAGTGCTGCACTGTCATAGAGGCAGTATTGAGGGAATGCTGCACGGTCAGAGGGCCAGTACTGAGCGAGTGCTGCACTGTCAGAAGGGTAGTACTGAGGGAGTGCTGCACTGTCAGAAAGGCAGTACTGAGGGAGTGCTGCACTGTCAGAGGGGCAGGACTGAGGGAACGCTGCACTGCTGGAGGGGCGGTACTGAGGGAGTGCTGCACTGTCGGAAAGGTAATACAGAGGGAGTGCTACACTGTCAGACGGCCAGTACTGAGGGAGTGCTGTACTGTCAGAGGGGCATTACTGAGGGAGTGCTGCATTATCGGAAGGGTAGTACTGAGGGTGTGCTGCACTGTCAGAGGGGCAATACAGAGGGAGTGCTGCACCGTTGGAAGGGGAATACGGACGAAGTGCTGCACTGTCGGAAGTGCAGTGTTGAGGGAATGCTGGACTGTCAGAGGGGCGGGTCTGAGGGAGTGCTGCATTGTCAGAGAAGCCAGTACTGAGGGAGTGCTGCACTGTCAGAGGGGCAGTACTGAGGGAGTGCTGCACTGTCGGAGTGGCAGTAATGAGGGAGTGCTGCACTGTCAAAGGGGAAGTACTGAAGGTATGCTGCACAGTTGGAAGGCCACGACTGAGGGAGTGCTGCACTGTCGTTGAGGCTGTACTGAGGGAGTGCTGCGCTCTCAGAGGGGCAGTAGTGAGGGAGTGCTGCACTGTCTGAGGGGCAGTACTGAGCGAGTGCTGCAATGTCAGAGCGACAGTACTGAGAGCGTGCTGCTGTGTTGTAGAGGCAGTACTGAGGGAGTGCTGCACTGTCATGGGGCAGTACCGAGGGAACGCTGCAATGTCAGAGGGGCAGGACTGAGGGAGTGCTTCCCTGTCAGAGGGCCAGTACTGAGTCAGTGCTGCACTGTCAGAGGGCCAGTACTGAGGGAATGCTGCACTCTCAGAAGGGGAGTACTGAGGGAATGCTGCACTGTCAGAGGGCCAGTACTGAGTGAGTGCTGCACTGTCAGATGGGCTACTACTGAGGAGCGCTACACTGTCGGAAGGGCAGTACTAAGGGAGTGCTGCACTGTCGGAGGGGCAGTACTGAGAGAACGTTGCACTGCTGGAGTGCCATTACTGAAGGAGTGCTGCACTGTCTGAGGGCCAGCTCTGATGCAATGCTGTACTGTCAGAAGGGCAGTACTGAGAGAATGGTACACTGCCGGAATGGCAGTACTGAGGAAGTACTGCACTGTCGGAAGTTTAGTACTGAGGGAGTGCTGCAATCTCAGGAGGGCAGTATTGGGGGTGTGCTGCACTGTCAGAGGGGCAGGACTGAGGGAGTGCTGCACTGTCAAAGCGACAGTACTGAGGGAGTGCTCCATTTTCGGAAGGGTAGTACTGAGGGTGTGCTGCACTGTCAGGAGGGCAGTATTGGGGGAGTGCTGCACTGTCAGAGGGGCAGGACTGAGGGAATGCCGCAGCAGCGCAGAGGCAGTACTGAGGGAATGCTGTATTGTCGGAAGGGCAATACTGAGGGAGCGCTACACTGTCGGAAGGGCAGGACTGAGGGAGTGCTGCACTGTCAGAAGGGCGAGTACTGAGGGAGTGCTACACTCTCAGAGGGACAATACTATGCGAGTGCTGCACTGTCAGAGGTTCAGTACTGAGGGAGTGCTGCAATGTCAGAGGGGCAGTACTGAGGGTGTGCTGCACTGTCAGAGGGGCAGTACTGAGGGAGTGCTGCAAAGTTGGAAGGGCAATACGGAGGGAGCGATGCACTGTCGGAAGGGCAGTATTGAGGGAGTGCTGGACTGTCAGAGGGGCGGGACTGAGGGAATGCTGCACTGGTGGAGAGGCAGGACTGAGGGAGTGCTGCACTGTCAGAGGGACAGTACTGAGGGAGTGCTGCGCTCTCAGAGGGCCAGTACTGAGGGACTGCTGCACTGCCGTAGAGGCAGCACTGAGGGAGTGCTGCACTGTGGAAGGGTAATACTGAGGAAGTGCTGCACTGTCTTAGAGGCAGTACTGACGAAGTGCTGCATTGTGGGAAGGGAAGTACTGAGGGTGTGCTGCACTGTCAGAGGGCCAGTACTGACGGAGTGCTGCATTGTCGGAAGGGTAGTACTGAGGGTGTGCTGCACTGTCAGAGGG
This sequence comes from Pristiophorus japonicus, assembly GCF_044704955.1. Classification (NCBI taxonomy): domain Eukaryota; kingdom Metazoa; phylum Chordata; class Chondrichthyes; family Pristiophoridae; genus Pristiophorus; species Pristiophorus japonicus. The sequence goes on from NC_091996.1 coordinate 65,461,120, forward strand.
CCAGTACTGAGGTAGTGTTGCACTGTTGGAGGGGCAGTACTGAGGGAGTGCTGCAGTGTCAGAGTGGCAGTACTGAGGTAGTGCTGCACTGTCAGAGCGACATTTCTAAGGGAGTGCTGCATTGTTGGAAGGTTAATACTGAGGGAGTGCTGCACAGTCATAGAGGCAGTATTGAGGCAGTGCTGCACTGTCGGATAGGTAGAACTGAGGGAGTACTGCACTCAGAGGGGCAATACTGAGGGAACGCTGCACTGCTGGAGGGGCAGTACTGGGAGAGTGCTGCACTATCATAGGGGCAGTACTGAGGGGGTGCTGCACTGCCAGCAGGCCAGTACTGAGAGAGTGCTGCACTGTCGGAAGGGTAACACTGAGGGAGTGCTGCAGTGTCAGACGGCCAGTACTGAGGGAGTGCTGTAATGTCGGAGGGGCATTACTGAGGGTGTGCTGCACTGTTGAATGGATCAGTACTGAGGGTGTGCTGCACTGTCAGAGGGGCAGTACTGAGGGAGTGCTGCATTGTCATAGAGGCAGTATTGAGGGAATGCTGCACTGTCAGAGGGCCAATACTGAGGGAGTGCTGCACTGTCGGAACGGCAGTACTGAGGGAGTGCTGAACTGTCAGAGGGCCAGTACTGAGGGAGTGCTGCACTGTCGGAGTGGCAGTATTGAGGGAATGCTGCACTGTCAGAGGGCAAATACTGAGGGAGTGCTGCACTGTCGGAACGGCAGTACTGAGGGAGTGCTGAACTGTGAGAGGGCCAGTACTGAGGGAGTGCTGCACTGTCAGAGCGACAGTACTGAGGGAGGGCTGCATTATCGGAAGGGTAGTACTGAGGGTGTGCTGCACTGTCAGAGGCAGTACTGACGGAGTGCTGCATTGTCGGAAGGGTAGCACTGAGGGTGTGCTGCACTGTCAGAGGGGCAATACAGAGGAAGTGCTGCACCGTTGGAAGGGGAATACTGAGGGAGTGCTGCACTGTCGGAACGGCAGTACTGAGGGAGTGCTGAACTGTGAGAGGGCCAGTACTGAGGGAGTGCTGCACCGTTGGAAGGGGAATACGGAGGAAGTGCTGCACTGTCGGAAATGCAGTTTTGAGGGAATGCTGGACTGTCAGAGGGGCGGGACTGAGGGAGTGCTGCACAGTCAGAGAGGCAGTACTGAGGGAGTGTTGCACTGTTGGAGTGGCAGTACTGAGGGAGCGCTGCACTGTCAGAAGGGTAGTACTGAGGGTGTGCTGCACTGTCAGAGGGGTAGTACTGACGGAGTGTTGCACTGTCTTAGAGGCAGTACTGACGGAGTGCTGCATTGTCGGAAGGGTAGTACTGAGGGTGTGCTGCACTGTCAGAGGGGCAATACAGAGGGAGTGCTGCACCGTTGGAAGGGGAATACGGAGGAAGTTCTGCACTGTCGGAAGTGCAGTGTTGAGGGAATGCTGGACTGTCAGAGGGGCGGGACTGAGGGAGTGCTGCATTGTCAGAGAAGCCAGTACTGAGGGAGTGCTGCACTGTCAGAGGGGCCGTACTGAGGGAGTGCTGCACTGTCAGAGCGACAGTACTGAGGTAGTGCTGCAGTATCGTAGAGGCAGTACTGAGGGAGCGCTGCCCTGTCAGAGGACCAGTACTGAGTGAGTGCTGCACTGTCAGAAGGGCATTACTGAGGGAGTGCTGCACTGTCAGAGGGGCAGGACTGAGGGAACGCTGCACTGCTGGAGGGACGGTACTGAGGGAGTGCTGCACTGTCAGAAGGGCAGCACTGAGGGAGTGCTGCACTGTCGGAAGGGTCGTAATGAGCGAGTGCTGCACTGTCAGAAGGGTAATACGGAGGGAGTGCTGCACTGTCAGAAGGGTAGTACTGAGGGAGTGCTGCACTGTCAGACGGCCAGTACTGAGGGAGTGCTGTTCTGTCGGAGGGGCATTACTGAGGGTGTGCTGCACTGTTGGAAGGGCAGTACTGAGGGTGTGCTGCACTGTCGGAGGGGCAGTACTGAGGGAGTGCTGCAATGTCGTAGAGGCAGTACTGAGGGAGTGCTGCACTGTCATAGAGGCAGTATTGAGGGAATGCTGCACGGTCAGAGGGCCAGTACTGAGCGAGTGCTGCACTGTCAGAAGGGTAGTACTGAGGGAGTGCTGCACTGTCAGAAAGGCAGTACTGAGGGAGTGCTGCACTGTCAGAGGGGCAGGACTGAGGGAACGCTGCACTGCTGGAGGGGCGGTACTGAGGGAGTGCTGCACTGTCGGAAAGGTAATACAGAGGGAGTGCTACACTGTCAGACGGCCAGTACTGAGGGAGTGCTGTACTGTCAGAGGGGCATTACTGAGGGAGTGCTGCATTATCGGAAGGGTAGTACTGAGGGTGTGCTGCACTGTCAGAGGGGCAATACAGAGGGAGTGCTGCACCGTTGGAAGGGGAATACGGACGAAGTGCTGCACTGTCGGAAGTGCAGTGTTGAGGGAATGCTGGACTGTCAGAGGGGCGGGTCTGAGGGAGTGCTGCATTGTCAGAGAAGCCAGTACTGAGGGAGTGCTGCACTGTCAGAGGGGCAGTACTGAGGGAGTGCTGCACTGTCGGAGTGGCAGTAATGAGGGAGTGCTGCACTGTCAAAGGGGAAGTACTGAAGGTATGCTGCACAGTTGGAAGGCCACGACTGAGGGAGTGCTGCACTGTCGTTGAGGCTGTACTGAGGGAGTGCTGCGCTCTCAGAGGGGCAGTAGTGAGGGAGTGCTGCACTGTCTGAGGGGCAGTACTGAGCGAGTGCTGCAATGTCAGAGCGACAGTACTGAGAGCGTGCTGCTGTGTTGTAGAGGCAGTACTGAGGGAGTGCTGCACTGTCATGGGGCAGTACCGAGGGAACGCTGCAATGTCAGAGGGGCAGGACTGAGGGAGTGCTTCCCTGTCAGAGGGCCAGTACTGAGTCAGTGCTGCACTGTCAGAGGGCCAGTACTGAGGGAATGCTGCACTCTCAGAAGGGGAGTACTGAGGGAATGCTGCACTGTCAGAGGGCCAGTACTGAGTGAGTGCTGCACTGTCAGATGGGCTACTACTGAGGAGCGCTACACTGTCGGAAGGGCAGTACTAAGGGAGTGCTGCACTGTCGGAGGGGCAGTACTGAGAGAACGTTGCACTGCTGGAGTGCCATTACTGAAGGAGTGCTGCACTGTCTGAGGGCCAGCTCTGATGCAATGCTGTACTGTCAGAAGGGCAGTACTGAGAGAATGGTACACTGCCGGAATGGCAGTACTGAGGAAGTACTGCACTGTCGGAAGTTTAGTACTGAGGGAGTGCTGCAATCTCAGGAGGGCAGTATTGGGGGTGTGCTGCACTGTCAGAGGGGCAGGACTGAGGGAGTGCTGCACTGTCAAAGCGACAGTACTGAGGGAGTGCTCCATTTTCGGAAGGGTAGTACTGAGGGTGTGCTGCACTGTCAGGAGGGCAGTATTGGGGGAGTGCTGCACTGTCAGAGGGGCAGGACTGAGGGAATGCCGCAGCAGCGCAGAGGCAGTACTGAGGGAATGCTGTATTGTCGGAAGGGCAATACTGAGGGAGCGCTACACTGTCGGAAGGGCAGGACTGAGGGAGTGCTGCACTGTCAGAAGGGCGAGTACTGAGGGAGTGCTACACTCTCAGAGGGACAATACTATGCGAGTGCTGCACTGTCAGAGGTTCAGTACTGAGGGAGTGCTGCAATGTCAGAGGGGCAGTACTGAGGGTGTGCTGCACTGTCAGAGGGGCAGTACTGAGGGAGTGCTGCAAAGTTGGAAGGGCAATACGGAGGGAGCGATGCACTGTCGGAAGGGCAGTATTGAGGGAGTGCTGGACTGTCAGAGGGGCGGGACTGAGGGAATGCTGCACTGGTGGAGAGGCAGGACTGAGGGAGTGCTGCACTGTCAGAGGGACAGTACTGAGGGAGTGCTGCGCTCTCAGAGGGCCAGTACTGAGGGACTGCTGCACTGCCGTAGAGGCAGCACTGAGGGAGTGCTGCACTGTGGAAGGGTAATACTGAGGAAGTGCTGCACTGTCTTAGAGGCAGTACTGACGAAGTGCTGCATTGTGGGAAGGGAAGTACTGAGGGTGTGCTGCACTGTCAGAGGGCCAGTACTGACGGAGTGCTGCATTGTCGGAAGGGTAGTACTGAGGGTGTGCTGCACTGTCAGAGGGCCAGTACTGAGGTAGTGTTGCACTGTTGGAGGGGCAGTACTGAGGGAGTGCTGCAGTGTCAGAGTGGCAGTACTGAGGTAGTGCTGCACTGTCAGAGCGACATTTCTAAGGGAGTGCTGCATTGTTGGAAGGTTAATACTGAGGGAGTGCTGCACAGTCATAGAGGCAGTATTGAGGCAGTGCTGCACTGTCGGATAGGTAGAACTGAGGGAGTACTGCACTCAGAGGGGCAATACTGAGGGAACGCTGCACTGCTGGAGGGGCAGTACTGGGAGAGTGCTGCACTATCATAGGGGCAGTACTGAGGGGGTGCTGCACTGCCAGCAGGCCAGTACTGAGAGAGTGCTGCACTGTCGGAAGGGTAACACTGAGGGAGTGCTGCAGTGTCAGACGGCCAGTACTGAGGGAGTGCTGTAATGTCGGAGGGGCATTACTGAGGGTGTGCTGCACTGTTGAATGGATCAGTACTGAGGGTGTGCTGCACTGTCAGAGGGGCAGTACTGAGGGAGTGCTGCATTGTCATAGAGGCAGTATTGAGGGAATGCTGCACTGTCAGAGGGCCAATACTGAGGGAGTGCTGCACTGTCGGAACGGCAGTACTGAGGGAGTGCTGAACTGTCAGAGGGCCAGTACTGAGGGAGTGCTGCACTGTCGGAGTGGCAGTATTGAGGGAATGCTGCACTGTCAGAGGGCAAATACTGAGGGAGTGCTGCACTGTCGGAACGGCAGTACTGAGGGAGCGCTGCCCTGTCAGAGGACCAGTACTGAGTGACTGCTGCACTGTCAGAAGGGCATTACTGAGTGAGTGCTGCACTGTCGGAAGGGTCGTAATGAGCGAGTGCTGCACTGTCAGAAGGGTAATACGGAGGGAGTGCTGCACTGTCAGAAGGGTAGTACTGAGGGAGTGCTGCACTGTCGGAACGGCAGTACTGAGGGAGTGCTGAACTGTCAGAGGGCCAGTACTGAGGGAGTGCTGCACTGTCGGAGTGGCAGTATTGAGGGAATGCTGCACTGTCAGAGGGCCAATACTGAGGGAGTGCTGCACTGTCGGAACGGCAGTACTGAGGGAGCGCTGCCCTGTCAGAGGACCAGTACTGAGTGACTGCTGCACTGTCAGAAGGGCATTACTGAGTGAGTGCTGCACTGTCGGAAGGGTCGTAATGAGCGAGTGCTGCACTGTCAGAAGGGTAATACGGAGGGAGTGCTACACTGTCAGAAGGGCAGTACTGAGGGAGTGCTGCACTGTCTGAGGGGCAGTACTGAGGGAGTGCTGCACTGTCGGAAGGGTAATACAGAGGGAGTGCTACACTGTCAGACGGCCAGTACTGAGGGAGTGCTGTACTGTCGGAGGGGCATTACTGAGGGTGTGCTGCACTGTCATGGGGCAGTACTGAGGGTGTGCTGCACTGTCGGAGGGGCAGTAGTGAGGGAGTGCTGCACTGTCGTAGAGGCAGTACTGAGGGAGTGCTGCACTGTCGTAGAGGCAGTATTGAGGGAATGCTGCACTGTCAGAGGGCCAAAACTGAGGGAGTGCTGCACTGTCGGAACGGCAGTACTGAGGGAGTGCTGAACTGTCAGAGGACCAGTACTGAGGGAGTGCTGCACTGTCAGAGCGACAGTACTGAGGGAGTGCTGCATTATCGGAAGGGTAGTACTGAGGGTGTGCTGCACTGTCAGAGGGGCAATACAGAGGGAGTGCTGCACCGTTGGAAGGGGAATACGGAGGAAGTGCTGCACTGTCGGAAGTGCAGTGTTGAGGGAATGCTGGACTGTCAGAGGGGCGGGACTGAGGGAGTGCTGCATTGTCAGAGAAGCCAGTACTGAGGGAGTGCTGCACTGTCAGAGGGGAAGTACTGAAGGTATGCTGCACAGTTGGAAGGCCGCGACTGAGGGAGTGCTGCACTGTCGTTGAGGCTGTACTGAGGGAGTGCTGCGCTCTCAGAGGGGCAGTACTGAGGGAGTGCTGCACTGTCTGAGGCGCAGTACTGAGCGAGTGCTGCAATGTCAGAGCGACAGTACTGAGGGCATGCTGCAGTGTTGTAGAGGCAGTACTGAGGGAGTGCAGCACTGTCATGGGGCAGTACCGAGGGAACGCTGCAATGTCAGAGGGACAGGACTGAGGGAGTGCTTCCCTGTTAGAGGGCCAGTACTGAGTCAGTGCTGCACTGTCAGAAGGCCAGTACTGAGTGAGTGCTGCACTGTCAGATGGGCTACTACTGAGGAGCGCTACACTGTCGGAAGGGCAGTACTAAGGGAGTGCTGCACTGTCGGAGGGGCAGTACTGAGAGAACGTTGCACTGCTGGAGTGCCATTACTGAAGGAGTGCTGCACTGTCAAAGGGCCAGCTCTGAGACAACACTGTACTGTCAGAAGGGCGAGTACTGAGGGAGTGCTACACTCTCAGAGGGACAATACTATGCGAGTGCTGCACTGTCAGAGGTTCAGTACTGAGGGGGTGCTGCACTGTTGGAGGGGAGGTACTGAGGGAATGCTGCAATGTCACAGGGGCAGTACTGAGGGTGTGCTGCACTGTCAGAGGGGCAGTACTGAGGGAGTGCTGCAAAGTTGGAAGGGCAATACGGAGGGAGCGATGCACTGTCGGAAGGGCAGTATTGAGGGAGTGCTGGACTGTCAGAGGGGCGGGACTGACGGAATGCTGCACTGGTGGAGAGGCAGGACTGAGGGAGTGCTGCACTGTCAGAGGGGCAGTACAGAGGGAGTGCTTCACTGTCAGAGGGGCAGTACTGAGGGAGTGCTGCACTGTCGGAGGGGCAGTATTGAGGGAGTGCTGCACTGTCAGAAGAGTATTACTGAAGGAATGTTGCACTGTCAGAGGGGCTGTACTGAGGGAGTGCTGCGCTCTCAGAGGGCCAGTACTGAGGGACTGCTGCAGTGCCGTAGAGGCAGTACTGAGGGAGTGCTGCATTGTCGGAAGGGCAATACTGAGGAAGTGCTGCACTGTCTTAGAGGCAGTACTGACGAAGTGCTGCATTGTCGGAAGGGTAGTACTGAGGGTGTGCTGCAGTGTCAGAGGGTCAGTACTGAGGTAGTGTTGCACTGTTGGAGGGGCAGTACTGAGGGTGTGCTGCAGTGTCAGAGTGGCAGTACAGAGGCAGTGCTGCACTGTCAGAGCGACATTTCTGAGGGAGTGCTGCATTGTTGGAAGGATAATCCTGAGGGAGTGCTGCACAGTCATAGAGGCAGTACTGAGGCAGTGCTGCACTGTCGGATGGGTAGAACTGAGGGAGTGCTGCACTCAGAGGGGCAATACTGAGGGAACGCTGCACTGCTGGAGGGGCAGTACTGAGGGAGTGCTGCACTGTCGTAGAAGCAGTATTGAGGGAATGCTGCACTGTCAGAGGGCCAATACTGAGGGAGTGCTGCACTGTCGGAGGGGTAATACTGAGGGAGTGCTACACTGTCAGACGGCCAGTACTGAGGGAGTGCTGTAATGTCGGAGGGGCATTATTGAGGGTGTGTTGCACTGTCGGAAGGGTAGTACTGAGGGTGAGCTGCACTGTCAGAGGGTTAGTACTGAGGGAGTGTTGCACTGTCTTAGAGGCAGTACTAAGGGAATGCTGCATTATCGGAAGGGTAGTACTGAGGGTGTGCTGCACTGTCAGAGGGGCAATACAGAGGGAGTGCTGCACCGTTGGAAGGGGAATACGGAGGAAGTGCTGCACTGTCGGAAGTGCAGTGTTGAGGGAATGCTGGACTGTCAGAGGGGCGGGACTGAGGGAGTGCTGCACTGTCAGAGAGGCAGTACTGAGAGAGTGTTGCACTGTTGGAATGGCAGTACTGAGGGAGTGCTGCACAGTCAGAAGGGTAGTACTGAGGGAGTGCTGCACTGTCGGAAGGGTAGTACTGAGGGAGTGCTGCACTGTCGGAAGGGTAGTACTGAGGAAGTACTGCACTGTCAGAGGGGCAGGACTGAGGGAACGCTGCACTGCTGGAGGGGCGGTACTGAGGGAGTGCTGCACTGTCGGAAAGGTAATACAGAGGGAGTGCTACACTGTCAGACGGCCAGTACTGAGGGAGTGCTGTACTGTCAGAGGGGCATTACTGAGGGAGTGCTGCATTATCGGAAGGGTAGTACTGAGGGTGTGCTGCACTGTCAGAGGGACAATACAGAGGGAGTGCTGCTTGTTGGAAGGGGAATACGGACGAAGTGCTGCACTGTCGGAAGTGCAGTGTTGAGGGAATGCTGGACTGTCAGAGGGGCGGGACTGAGGGAGTGCTGCACTGTCGGAGTGGCAGTAATGAGGGAGTGCTGCACTGTCAAAGAGGAAGTACTGAAGGTATGCTGCACAGTTGGAAGGCCACGACTGAGGGAGTGCTGCACTGTCGTTGAGGCTGTACTGAGGGAGTGCTGCGCTCTCAGAGGGGCAGTACTGAGGGAGTGCTGCACTGTCTGAGGGGCAGTACTGAGCGAGTGCGGCAATGTCAGAGCGACAGTACTGAGAGCGTGCTGCTGTGTTGTAGAGGCAGTACTGAGGGAGTGCTGCACTGTCATGGGGCAGTACCGAGGGAACGCTGCAATGTCAGAGGGGCAGGACTGAGGGAGTGCTTCCCTGTCAGAGGGCCAGTACTGAGTCAGTGCTGCACTGTCAGATGGGCTACTACTGAGGGAGCGCTACACTGTCGGAAGGGCAGTACTAAGGGAGTGCTGCACTGTCGGAGGGGCAGTACTGAGAGAACGTTGCACTGCTGGAGTGCCATTACTGAAGGAGTGCTGCACTGTCTGAGGGCCAGCTCTGATGCAATGCTGTACTGTCAGAAGGGCAGTACTGAGAGAATGGTACACTGCCGGAATGGCAGTACTGAGGAAGTACTGCACTGTCGGAAGTTTAGTACTGAGGGAGTGCTGCAAGCTCAGGAGGGCAGTATTGGGGGTGTGCTGCACTGTCAGAGGGGCAGGACTGAGGGAGTGCTGCACTGTCAGAGCGACAGTACTGAGGGAGTGCTCCATTTTCGGAAGGGTAGTACTGAGGGTGTGCTGCACTGTCAGGAGGGCAGTATTGGGGGAGTGCTGCACTGTCAGAGGGGCAGGACTGAGGGAATGCCGCAGCAGCGCAGAGGCAGTACTGAGGGAATGCTGTATTGTCGGAAGGGCAATACTGAGGGAGCGCTACACTGTCGGAAGGGCAGGACTGAGGGAGTGCTGCACTGTCAGAAGGGCGAGTACTGAGGGAGTGCTACACTCTCAGAGGGACAATACTATGCGAGTGCTGCACTGTCAGAGGTTCAGTACTGAGGGAGTGCTGCAATGTCAGAGGGGCAGTACTGAGGGTGTGCTGCACTGTCAGAGGGGCAGTACTGAGGGAGTGCTGCAAAGTTGGAAGGGCAATACGGAGGGAGCGATGCACTGTCGGAAGGGCAGTATTGAGGGAGTGCTGGACTGTCAGAGGGGCGGGACTGAGGGAATGCTGCACTGGTGGAGAGGCAGGACTGAGGGAGTGCTGCACTGTCAGAGGGACAGTACTGAGGGAGTGCTGCGCTCTCAGAGGGCCAGTACTGAGGGACTGCTGCACTGCCGTAGAGGCAGCACTGAGGGAGTGCTGCACTGTGGAAGGGTAATACTGAGGAAGTGCTGCACTGTCTTAGAGGCAGTACTGACGAAGTGCTGCATTGTCGGAAGGGTAGTACTGAGGGTGTGCTGCACTGTCAGAGGGCCAGTACTGAGGTAGTGTTGCACTGTTGGAGGGGCAGTACTGAGGGAGTGCTGCAGTGTCAGAGTGGCAGTACTGAGGCAGTGCTGCACTGTCAGAGCGACATTTCTGAGGGAGTGCTGCATTGTTGGAAGGTTAATACTGAGGGAGTGCTGCACAGTCATAGAGGCAGTATTGAGGCAGTGCTGCACTGTCGGATAGGTAGAACTGAGGGAGTGCTGCACTCAGAGGGGCAATACTGAGGGAACGCTGCACTGCTGGAGGGGCAGTACTGGGAGAGTGCTGCACTATCATAGGGGCAGTACTGAGGGGGTGCTGCACTGCCAGCAGGCCAGTACTGAGAGAGTGCTGCACTGTCGGAAGGGTAATACTGAGGGAGTGCTGCAGTGTCAGACGGCCAGTACTGAGGGAGTGCTGTAATGTCGGAGGGGCATTACTGAGGGTGTGCTGCACTGTTGAATGGATCAGTACTGAGGGTGTGCTGCACTGTCAGAGGGGCAGTACTGAGGGAGTGCTGCACTGTCGGAACGGCAGTATTGAGGGAGTGCTGAACTGTCAGAGGGCCAGTACTGAGGGAGTGCTGCACTGTCGGAGTGGCAGTACTGAGGGAGTGCTGCACTGTCAGAGCGACAGTACTGAGGTAGTGCTGCAGTATCGTAGAGGCAGTACTGAGGGAGCGCTGCCCTGTCAGAGGACCAGTACTGAGTGACTGCTGCACTGTCAGAAGGGCATTACTGAGTGAGTGCTGCACTGTCAGAGGGGCAGGACTGAGGGAACGCTGCACTGCTGGAGGGACAGTACTGAGGGAGTGCTGCACTGTCAGAAGGGCAGCACTGAGGGAGTGCTGTACTGTCGGAAGGGTCGTAATGAGCGAGTGCTGCACTGTCAGAAGGGTAATACGGAGGGAGTGCTGCACTGTCAGAAGGGTAGTACTGAGGGAGTGCTGCACTGTCAGAAGGGTAGTACTGAGGGAGTGCTGCACTGTCGGAGAAGCAGTACTGAGGGGTTGCTGCACTGTCAGAAGGGCAGTACTGAGGGAGTGCTGCACTGTCTGAGGGGCAGTACTGAGGGAGTGCTGCACTGTCGGAAGGGTAATACAGAGGGAGTGCTACACTGTCAGACGGCCAGTACTGAGGGAGTGCTGTACAGTCGGAGGGGCATTACTGAGGGTGTGCTGCACTGTCATGGGGCAGTACTGAGGGTGTGCTGCACTGTCGGAGGGGCAGTAGTGAGGGAGTGCTGCACTGTCGTAGAGGCAGTACTGAGGGAGTGCTGCACTGTCGTAGAGGCAGTATTGAGGGAATGCTGCACTGTCAGAGGGCCAAAACTGAGGGAGTGCTGCACTGTCGGAACGGCAGTACTGAGGGAGTGCTGAACTGTCAGAGGACCAGTACTGAGGGAGTGCTGCACTGTCAGAGCGACAGTACTGAGGGAGTGCTGCATTATCGGAAGGGTAGTACTGAGGATGTGCTGCACTGTCAGAGGGGCAATACAGAGGGAGTGCTGCACCGTTGGAAGGGGAATACGGAGGAAGTGCTGCACTGTCGGAAGTGCAGTGTTGAGGGAATGCTGGACTGTCAGAGGGGCGGGACTGAGGGAGTGCTGCATTGTCAGAGAAGCCAGTACTGAGGGAGTGCTGCACTGTCAGAGGGGCCGTACTGAGGGAGTGCTGCACTGTCAGAGCGACAGTACTGAGGTAGTGCTGCAGTATCGTAGAGGCAGTACTGAGGGAGTGCTGCGCTCTCAGAGGGGCAGTACTGAGGGAGTGCTGCACTGTCTGAGGCGCAGTACTGAGCGAGTGCTGCACTGTCAGAGGGGAAGTACTGAAGGTATGCTGCACAGTTGGAAGGCCGCGACTGAGGGAGTGCTGCACTGTCGTTGAGGCTGTACTGAGGGAGTGCTGCGCTCTCAGAGGGGCAGTACTGAGGGAGTGCTGCACTGTCTGAGGCGCAGTACTGAGCGAGTGCTGCAATGTCAGAGCGACAGTACTGAGGGCATGCTGCAGTGTTGTAGAGGCAGTACTGAGGGAGTGCTGCACTGTCATGGGGCAGTACCGAGAGAACGCTGCAATGTCAGAGGGACAGGACTGAGGGAGTGCTTCCCTGTTAGAGGGCCAGTACTGAGTCAGTGCTGCACTGTCAGAGGGCCAGTACTGAGAGAATGCTGCACTCTCAGAAGGGTAGTACTGAGGGAATGCTGCACTGTCAGAAGGCCAGTACTGAGTGAGTGCTGCACTGTCAGATGGGCTACTACTGAGGAGCGCTACACTGTCGGAAGGGCAGTACTAAGGGAGTGCTGCACTGTCGGAGGGGCAGTACTGAGAGAACGTTGCACTGCTGGAGTGCCATTACTGAAGGAGTGCTGCACTGTCAAAGGGCCAGCTCTGAGACAATGCTGTACTGTCAGAAGGGCGAGTACTGAGGGAGTGCTACACTCTCAGAGGGACAATACTATGCGAGTGCTGCACTGTCAGAGGTTCAGTACTGAGGGGGTGCTGCACTGTTGGAGGGGAGGTACTGAGGGAATGCTGCAATGTCACAGGGGCAGTACTGAGGGTGTGCTGCACTGTCAGAGGGGCAGTACTGAGGGAGTGCTGCAAAGTTGGAAGGGCAATACGGAGGGAGCGATGCACTGTCGGAAGGGCAGTATTGAGGGAGTGCTGGACTGTCAGAGGGGCGGGACTGACGGAATGCTGCACTGGTGGAGAGGCAGGACTGAGGGAGTGCTGCACTGTCAGAGGGGCAGTACAGAGGGAGTGCTTCACTGTCAGAGGGGCAGTACTGAGGGAGTGCTGCACTGTCGGAGGGGCCGTATTGAGGGAGTGCTGCACTGTCAGAAGAGTATTACTGAGGGAATGTTGCACTGTCAGAGGGGCTGTACTGAGGGAGTGCTGCGCTCTCAGAGGGCCAGTACTGAGGGACTGCTGCAGTGCCGTAGAGGCAGTACTGAGGGAGTGCTGCATTGTCGGAAGGGCAATACTGAGGAAGTGCTGCACTGTCTTAGAGGCAGTACTGACGAAGTGCTGCATTGTCGGAAGGGTAGTACTGAGGGTGTGCTGCAGTGTCAGAGGGTCAGTACTGAGGTAGTGTTGCACTGTTGGAGGGGCAGTACTGAGGGTGTGCTGCAGTGTCAGAGTGGCAGTACTGAGGCAGTGCTGCACTGTCAGAGCGACATTTCTGAGGGAGTGCTGCATTGTTGGAAGGTTAATCCTGAGGGAGTGCTGCACAGTCATAGAGGCAGTACTGAGGCAGTGCTGCACTGTCGGATGGGTAGAACTGAGGGAGTGCTGCACTCAGAGGGGCAATACTGAGGGAACGCTGCACTGCTGGAGGGGCAGTACTGAGGGAGTGCTGCACTGTCGTAGAAGCAGTATTGAGGGAATGCTGCACTGTCAGAGGGCCAATACTGAGGGAGTGCTGCACTGTCGGAGGGGTAATACTGAGGGAGTGCTACACTGTCAGACGGCCAGTACTGAGGGAGTGCTGTAATGTCGGAGGGGCATTATTGAGGGTGTGTTGCACTGTTGGATGGATCAGTACTGAGGGTGTGCTGCACTGTCGGAAGGGTAGTACTGAGGGTGAGCTGCACTGTCAGAGGGGCAATACAGAGGGAGTGCTGCACCGTTGGAAGGGGAATACGGAGGAAGTGCTGCACTGTCGGAAGTGCAGTGTTGAGGGAATGCTGGACTGTCAGAGGGGCGGGACTGAGGGAGTGCTGCACTGTCAGAGAGGCAGTACTGAGAGAGTGTTGCACTGTTGGAATGGCAGTACTGAGGGAGTGCTGCACAGTCAGAAGGGTAGTACTGAGGGAGTGCTGCACTGTCGGAAGGGTAGTACTGAGGGAGTGCTGCACTGTCGGAAGGGTAGTACTGAGGAAGTACTGCACTGTCAGAGGGGCAGGACTTAGGGAACGCTGCACTGCTGGAGGGACGGTACTGAGGGAGTGCTGCACTGTCAGAAGGGCAGCACTGAGGGAGTGCTGCACTGTCGTAGAAGCAGTACTGAGGGAGTGCTGCACTGTCAGAAGGGCAGTACTGAGGGAGTGCTGCACTGTCAGAGGGGCAGGACTGAGGGAGTGCTGCACTGTCGGAAGGGTAGTACTGAGGAAGTACTGCACTGTCAGAAGTTTAGTACTGAGGGAGTGCTGCAATCTCAGGAGGGCAGTATTGGGGGAGTGCTGCACTGTCAGAGCGGCAGTACTGAGAGAGTGCTGCACTGTCAGAAGATTATTACTGAGGGAGTGCTGCACTATCAGAGGGGAAGTACTGAAGGTATGCTGCACAGTTGGAAGGCCAGGACTGAGGGAGTGCTGCACTGTCGTTGAGGCTGTACTGAGGGAGTGCTGCGCTCTCAGAGGGGCCGTACTGAGGGAGTGCTGCACTGTCTGAGGGGCAGTACTGAGCGAGTGCTGCAATGTCAGAGCGGCAGTAATGAGGGCGTGCTGCAGTGTTGTAGAGGCAGTACTGAGGGAGTGCTGCACTGTCATGGGGCAGTACCGAGGGAACGCTGCAATGTCAGAGGGGCAGGACTGAGGGAGTGCTGCACTGTCAGAGGGGCAGGACTGAGGGAATGCTGCACTCTCAGAAGGGTAGTACTGAGGGAATGCTGCACTGTCAGAGGGCCACTACTGAGTGAGTGCTGCAGTGGCAGAGGGCCAGTACTGAGGGAGTGCTGCACTCTCAGAAGGGTAGTACTGAGGGAATGCTGCACTGTCAGAGGGCCAGTACTGAGTGAGTGCTGCACTGTCAGAGGGGCAGTACTGAGGGAGTGCTGCAAAGTTGGAAGGGCAATACGGAGGGAGCGATGCACTGTCGGAAGATTATTACTGAGGGAGTGCTGCAATATCAGAGGGGAAGTACTGAAGGTATGCTGCACAGTTGGAAGGCCAGGACTGAGGGAGTGCTTCCCTGTCAGAGGGCCAGTACTGAGTGAGTGCTGCACTCTCAGAAGGGTAGTACTGAGGGAATGCTGCACTGTCAGAGGGCCAGTACTGAGTGAGTGCTGCACTGTCATAGGGGCTACTACTGAGGGAGCGCTACACTGTCGGAAGGGCAGTACTAAGGGAGTGCTGCACTGTCGGAGGGGCAGTACTGAGAGAACGTTGCACTGTTGGAGTGGCATTACTGAAGGAGTGCTGTACTGTCAGAAGGGCAGTACTGAGAGAGTGGTACACTGCCGGAATGGCAGTACTGAGGAAGTACTGCACTGTCAGAAGTTTCGTACTGAGGAAGTGCTGCAATCTTAGGAGGGCAGTATTGGGGGAGTGCTGCACTGTCAGAGGGGCAGGACTGAGGGAATGCCGCAGCGGCGCAGAGGCAGTACTGAGGGAATGCTGTATTGTCGGAAAGGCAATACTGAGGGAGAGCTGCACTGTCGGAAGGGCAGGACTGAGGGAGTGCTGCACTGTCAGAAGGGCGAGTACAGAGGGAGTGCTACACTCTCAGAGGGACAATACTATGCGAGTGCTGCACTGTCAGAGGTTCAGTACTGAGGGATTGCTGCACTGTTGGAGGGGAGGTACTGAGGGAGTGCTGCAATGTCAGAGGGGCAGTACTGAGGGTGTGCTGTACTGTCAGAGGGGCAGTACTGAGGGAGTGCTGCAAAGTTGGAAGGGCAATACAGAGGGAGCGATGCACTGTCGGAAGGGCAGTATTGAGGAAGTGCTGGACTGTCAGAGGGGCGGGACTGAGGGAGTGCTGCACTGTCAGAGGGGCAGTACTGAGGGAGTGCTGCACTGTCAGAGGGGCAGTACTGATGGAGTGCTGTACTGTCGGAGGGGCAGTATTGAGGGTGTGCTGCACTGTCAGAGGGGCTGTACTGAGGGAGTGCTACGCTCTCAGAGGGCCAGTACTGAGGGACTGCTGAGTACGGTTGAGGCAGTTCTGAGGGAGTGCTGCACTGTCGGGAGGGTAATACTGAGGAAGTGCTGCACTGTCTTAGAGGCAGTACTGACGAAGTGCTGCATTGTCGGAAGGGTAGTACTGTGGGTGTGCTGCACTGTCAGAGGGCCAGTACTGACGGAGTGCTGCATTGTCGGAAGGGTAGTACTGAGAGTGTGCTGCACTGTCAGAGGGCCAGTACTGAGGTAGTGTTGCACTGTTGGAGGGGCAGTACTGAGGGAGTGCTGCAGCGTCAGAGCGACATTTCTGAGGGAGTGCTGCATTGTTGGAAGGTTAATACTGAGGGAGTGCTGCACAGTATTAGAGGCAGTACTGAGGCAGTGCTGCACTGTCGGATGGGTAGAACTGAGGGAGTGCTGCACTGTCAGAGGGGCAATACTGAGGGAGTGCTGCACTGCCAGCGGGCCAGTACTGAGGGAGTGCTGTAATGTCGGCGCTGCATTACTGAGGGTGTGCTGCACTGTCGGAGGGGTAGTACTGAGGGAGTGCTGCACTGTCGTAGAGGCAGTATTGAGGGAATGCTGCACTGTCAGAGGGCCAATACTGAGGGAGTGCTGCACTGTCAGAGCGACAGTACTGAGGGAGTGCTGCATTATCGGAAGGTTAGTACTGAGGGTGTGCTGCACTGTCAGAGGGGCAATACAGAGGGAGTGCTGCACCGTTGGAAGGGGAATACTGAGGAAGTGCTGCACTGTCGGAAGTGCAGTGTTGAGGGAATGCTGGACTGTCAGAGGGGCGGGACTGAGGGAATGCTGCATTGTCAGAGTAGCCAGTACTGAGGGAGTGCTGCACTGTCAGAGGGGCAATACTGAGGGAGTGCTGCACTGTCGGAGGGGCAGTACTGAGGGAGTGCTGCACTGTCAGAGCGACAGTACTGAGGGAGTGCAGCAGTATCGTAGAGGCAGTACTGAGGGAGCGCTACCCTGTCAGAGGACCAGTACTGAGTGAGTGCTGCACTGTCAGAGGGCCAGTACTGAGCGAGCGCTACACTGTCGGAAGGGCAGTACTGAGGGAGTGCTGCACTGTCGGAAGGGTAGTACTGAGGGAGTGCTGCACTGTCAGAGAGGCAGTACTGAGGGAGTGCTGCACTGTCAGAGCGACAGTACTGAGGGAGTGCAGCACTGTCGGAAGGGTAGTACTGAGGGAGTGCTGCACTGTCAGAGGGCCAATACTGAGGGAGTGCTGCACTGTCAGAAGGGGAGTACTGAGGGAGTGCTGCACTGTCGGAAGGGTAGTACTGAGGGAGTGCTGCACTGTCGTAGAAGCAGTACTGAGTGACTGCTGCTCTGTCAGAAGGGCAGTACTGAGGGAGTGCTGCACTGTCAGAGGGGCAGGACTGAGGGAACGCTGCATTGCTAGAGGGACGGTACTGAGGGAGTGCTGCACTGTCAGAAGGGCAGTACTGAGGGAATGCTGCACTGTCAGAGGGGCAGTACTGAGGGAGTGCTGCACTGTCGGAAGGGTAATACGGAGGGAGTACTGCACTGTCAGAG
This sequence comes from Pristiophorus japonicus, assembly GCF_044704955.1. Taxonomy (NCBI): domain Eukaryota; kingdom Metazoa; phylum Chordata; class Chondrichthyes; family Pristiophoridae; genus Pristiophorus; species Pristiophorus japonicus. The sequence goes on from NC_091996.1 coordinate 65,478,337, forward strand.
GGCCAGTACTGAGGGAGTGCTGCACTGTCGGAAGGGTCGTAATGAGCGAGTGCTGCACTGTCAGAAGGGTAGTACTGAGGGAATGCTGCACTGTCAGAGGGGCAGTACTGAGGGAGTACTGCACTGTCGTAGAAGCAGTACTGAGTGACTGCTGCACTGTCAGAAGGGCAGTACTGAGGGAGTGCTGCACTGTCAGGGGGCAGGACTGAGGGAACGCTGCATTGCTGGAGGGACGGTACTGAGGGAGTGCTGCACTGTCAGAAGGGCAGTACTGAGGGAATGCTGCACTGTCAGAGGGACAATACAGAGGGAGTGCTGCACCGTTGGAAGGGGAATACGGAGGAAGTGCTGCACTGTCGGAAGTGCAGTGTTGAGGGAATGCTGGACTGTCAGAGGGGCGGGACTGAGGGAGTGCTGCATTGTCAGAGGGGCAGGACTGAGGGAACGCTGCATTGCTAGAGGGACGGTACTGAGGGAGTGCTGCACTGTCGGAGGGGCAGTACTGAGGGAGTGCTGCACTGTCAGAGCGACAGTACTGAGGGAGTGCTGCACTGTCAGAGCGACATTTCTGAGGGAGTGCTGCATTGTTGGAAGGTTAATACTGAGGGAGTGCTGCACAGTCATAGAGGCAGTACTGAGGCAGTGCTGCACTGTCGGATGGGTAGAACTGAGGGAGTGCTGCACTCATAAGGGCAATACTGAGGGAACGCTGCACTGCTGGAGGGGCAGTACTGAGAGAGTGCTGCACTGTCAGAGGGGCAGTCCTGAGGGAGTGCTGTAATGTCGGAGGGGCATTACTGAGGGTGTGCTGCACTGTTGGATGGATCAGTACTGAGGGTGTGCTACACTGTCGGAGGGGCAGTACTGAGGGAGTGCTGCACTGTCGTAGAGGCAGTATTGAGGGAATGCTGCACTGTCAGAGGGCCAATACTGAGGGAGTGCTGCACTGTCGGAACGGCAGTACTGAGGGAGTGCTGAACTGTCAGAGGGCCAGTACTGAGGGAGTGCTGCACTGTTCGAGCGACAGTACTGAGGGAGTGCTGCATTATCGGAAGGGTAGTACTGAGGGTGTGCTGCACTGTCAGAGGGGTAGTACTGAGAGAGTGTTGCACTGTCTTAGAAGCATTACTGACGGAGTGCTGCATTGTCGGAAGGGTAGTACTGAGGGTGTGCTGCACTGTCAGAGGGGCAATACAGAGGGAGTGCTGCACCGTTGGAAGGGGAATACGGAGGAAGTGCTGCACTGTCGGAAGTGCAGTGTTGACAGAATGCTGGACTGTCAGAGGGGCGGGAATGAGGGAGTGCTGCACTGTCAGAGAGGCAGTACTGAGGGAGTGTTGCACTGTCAGAAGGGTAGTACTGAGGGAGTGCTTCACTGTCGTAGAAGCAGTACTGAGTGACTGCTGCACTGTCAGAAGGGCATTACTGAGGGAGTGCTGCACTGTCAGAGGGGCAGGACTGAGGGAACGCTGCACTGCTGGAGGGACGGTACTGAGGGAGTGCTGCACTGTCAGAAGGGCAGCACTGAGGAAGTGCTGCACTGTCGGAAGGGTCGTAATGAGCGAGTGCTGCACTGTCAGAAGGGTAGTACTGAGGGAATGCTGCACTGTCAGAGAGGCAGTACTGACGGAATGCTGCACTGTCGGAAGGGTAATACGGAGGGAGTGCTGCACTGTCAGAAGGGTAGTACTGAGGGAGTGCTGCACTGTCGTAGAAGCAGTACTGAGGGGGTGCTGCACTGTCAGAGGGGCAGTACTGACGGAGTGCTGCACTGTCGGAAGAGTAATACGGAGGGAGTGCTACACTGTCGTAGAGGCAGTATTGAGCGAGTGTTGCACTGTCGGAAGGGTAGTACTGAGGGATTGCTGCACTGTCAGAGTGGTAATTCTGAGGGAGTCTTACTCGGACCTACACCAGCCTTTCCTCGCCGCACAGCACTGCCGCCCCCCCCCCCCAAACATCAAGATCCATGGTGTGGCCCTGGACAACGTGGACCATTTCCTCTATCTGGGAAGCCTCCTATCAACAAGAGCAGGTATTGATGATGAGATCCAACGCCGTCTCCAGTGCGCCAGTGCAGCCTTCAGCCGCCTGAGGAAAAGAGTGTTTGATGATCAGTCCCTCAAAACTATCACCAAGCTCATGGTCTACAGGGCTGTAGTAATATCCGCCCTCCTGTATGGCTCAGAGACGTGGACCATGTACAGTAGACACCTCAAGTCGCTGGAGAAATACCACCAGCGATGTCTCTGCAAGATCCTGCAAATCTCCTGGGAGGACAGACACACCAACGTTAGCGTCCACGTCCAGGCCAACATCACCAGCATTGAAGCACTGACCACACTTGATCAGCTCCAGGCCACATAGTCCGCATGCCAGACACGAGACTCCTAAAGCAAGCATTCTACTCGGAACTCATCCATGACAAACGAGCCAAAGGCGGGCAGAGGAAACATTACAAGGACACCCTCAAAGCCTCTCTGATAAAGTGCGACATCCCCACTGACACCTGGGAGTCCCTGGCCATAGACCGCCCTAAGTGGAGGAAGTGCATTCTGGAGGGCGCTGAGCTCCTCGAGTATCGTTGCTGAGAGCATGCAGAAATCAAGCGCAGGCAGGAGAAGGAGCGTGCGGCAAACCAGGCTCCCTGCCCACCCCTTTACCTCAACGACTATCTGTCCCACCTGTGACAGAGACTGTGGTTCTCATATTGGACTGTTCAGTCACCTAAGGACTCATGTTAAGAGTGGAAGCAAGTCTTCCTCGATCCCGAGGGACTGCCTATGATGATGATGATGATGATGATGACTGAGGGAGTGCTGTACTGTCAGAGGGGCAGTACTGAGAGACTGCTACTGTCTGACTTACATTGGCTCCCAGTTGGGTGGGGGGGAGCCAAAGATTGGCAGCGGCCAAGCTCTGAAATTTTTTAACTTGATGTTGAGTCCAGAAGGCTGTAAAGTGCCGAAACGAAAGATGAGGTGCTGTTCCTCAAGCTTGCGTTGAGCTTCATTGGGACCGTGCAGGAGGCCGAGGACGGAGATATCAGAGTGGGAATGCAATGAAGAATTAAAGTGACAGGCGACTGGAAGCTCAGGGTCTTACTTGCGAACTGAACGGAGGTGTTCCGCAAAGCGGCCACCCAATCTACGCATTTCCAGCTTTTTCTGTTTTTATTCCAGATTCCAGCATCCTCAGTATTTTGCTTTTGCATATATCTCCTTATGTGGCTCGGTGTTAAATTTTGTTTGATGACGCTCGTGTGAAGCACCTTGCGATGTTTTACTACGTTACAGGCACTATAGAAATGCTAGTTGTTGTTGTTGTTTCCACCAACACCACTAAAACTAGATTATCTGGTCATTATCTCTTGCTCCTTGTTGGATCGTGTTGTGTGCTGGATGGTTGCTGCATTTGCCATTTAACAAGAGCGACTGCATTTCAAAAATAGATTCACTTGCTGTAAAATGCTTCGGGAGGTCCTATGGACATTAAAGCCGTTGTATAAAATGTCAATTCTTTCCTGCGTTAAGCTTCTCTGGCAAGGCCTGCATTGTTTGTGGTGCCATTTTGTATGGCGAAGTGACAATCTCTCTGCGCGGAGAGACCAGAGAAGCTGGGGTTGTGCTGCTTCGAGAAAAGGGAGATTTCATTCGGGTGCTCAAAATTCTAAAGGGTTTGATAGCGTGGATCGAGAGAACACAGGAACATTAGGAACAAGAGGAGGCCATTCAGTCCCTCAAACTGTTCCGCCATTCAGTTAAATTATAGTTGATCCGTATCTTAACTCCATCTACCCGCTTGGTTCAGTATCCCTTAATACTCCTGCCCAACAAAAGTCTGTGAGGCCGAAATTGGCCTCTGTCCCATTTGGAGCTGGTAATTGGAATTAGATGGCTAATTACCGCCGGGTTCCATGGGGTGGGGAATAGAGGGAAATTGCCATCTTTTCCCGGAAAAAAACCACCGGGAATTGTGGGGGGCACAGGGTCGGGAGCGGGGTGGAAGGCGGGCGGTGTCATCGGCACCGCGCTGAGCACGTCAGTGTGACACGGACATGTGGCGTCACGATGACATGTCGCAATGTCCCTCCCCTCACTTAAAGGGGAGGGTCGCTGCGAGGCCTACTTGGTGCCCACTGGGCCAACAGCGAGGGCTTCGGCCGGGCCCGCGGCCCAAGAGCGGGAGTCGGGCTGCGTGGCCGCCATTGTCGGGCCGTTGGTCAACGGTTGGAAATAAAAATAAAATGGCGGCCACGGCAGTACGGCCTCCCCTTTAAGGGCGGACGTGCCGCCCAGCCTCTGGCAGCTTCCTGCCGCGCGAGGTTGCAGGGGGCACCGACAAGCGGTTGATTGACTGTTTGAGGGCGACGTCTCTTCCGGGGCGGGGACCAAGTGGTGCGCACTATGATGACGTCATTATCGCTGTCTGCACCTTTTCCGCCTCAAAAAATCAGGAGGGCAATGTCCCAACCATCAGAGCATCCGCCCCAACTGGGTGGAAACTCATTCCCCCTCCTCCCCCACACATTACCACCGTTTGAGGCAGTAACTGCTGAAATGGGGCAACTTCAGCCCCTATCAGTCTCAGTTTTGAAATTCTCAGTTGACCCTCGGCCTCAACAGCTTTTTGGGGGAGAGAGTTCCAGATTTCCACTACCCTTTGTGTGAAAAAGTGCTTCCTGACATCACCCCTGAACGGCCTGGCTCTAATTTTAAGGTTATGCCCCCTTTGTTCTGGACTCCTCCGCCAGAGGAAATTGTTTCTCTCTATCGACTCTAACAAATCCTTTAATCATCTTTAACACCTCAATTAGATCCCCCCCCCTAATCTTCTCGACTCAAGGGAATACAAGCCTAATCTATGCAAACTGTCCTCACAACTTAACCCTTTCAGCCCTGGTACCATTCTGGTGAATCTGCGCTGCCCCCTCCAAGGCCAATATATCCTTCCTGAGGGGCGGGGGCAAGAACTGAACCCAGTTCTCCAGCTGGGGTCTGACCCGAGCTCTGTACCCGAGCTGGAACATCACTTCCGCCCTTTGTATTCCAACCCCCTGAGTTAAAGGCCAACATTCCATTAGCTTTTTAAATGATGTTTTGTACCCGCCCACCAGCTTTTAGTGGTTTCTGCACTTGGACCCCTAAAGCTCTCTGCCCCTCCACACTTCCCAGCTTCACACCATTTAGAAAACGCTCTGATCTCCCTTTGTTGGGTCCAGCAAAGATAACCATCTCCACTGGCGGGAGGGTCAGTAACCAGAGGACACAGATTTAAGGCAATTGGCAAAAGAACCAGAGATGGGGAGACTTTTTTATAACGCAGCGAGTTGTTGTGATGTGGAATGCGCTGCCTGAAAGGGCGGTAGAAGCAGACTCAAAAGGGAATTGGATAAACACTTGAAATGAGAAATTTTCAAGGCTATAGAATGGTTACAGCATGGAAGGAGACCATTCGGCCCATCGAGCCCATGCCGGCTCTCTGCAACAGCACTTCAGCTAGTCCCACCCGCAGCCCTTTTCCCCTACCTCTGCAAATTTTCTTACATTCCGGTACTTATCCAATTCCCTTTAAAAGAATTTCAGATCCGAGCCATTCGCTGCGTAAAAATAGAAGGGCTCAGGCGGGATTTGAACCCAGGACTTCTTGCATATTTCACCCATTAGACCTGAAGCAAGAATTAACCTCTAGACCAACAAGTACATTCTGTCAAAGAGCTGGCACAGGTGTGATGGCCCGAATAGCAATGACAATCCGTGATGCAGCTGCAAGCTCTGGCCACTGAGTAGTGCTGTGGAGCAGACTTGTGGCCACAACTCCCTCCAAGCTCAGGGTAGTCCCTGGTCCTTGCAGGGCAAGGCAGCTTTAAATTTCAGAATTGCTGCTTTTAATTTTCTATTGCTTCAAATATAAATGGTTAGACAGTTTATATTTGCTGACTCCCCCCCACCATTAGCTGGGGTCTTGGCTTCTATGGAGTCCCATTAAAAATAAAGATTTCCAGTTCTACAGCACCTGTCATGACCTCTGTATACCCCAAAACACTTCACAATGACAAGACCTTTGAAGTGTAGTCGCTGTAATGCAGGAAACGTAGCAGCTAATTTGCGCACAGCAAGATCCCACAAACAGCATTGAGTTAATGACCAGATGATCTGTCTTTTAGTGATGTTGGATAAATATTGGCCCAGGACAAACTCCACTGCCCTTCTTTGCTATTATGCCATGGGATATTTTACATCCACCTGAGAGAGAGCAGAGTGGCCTCAGTTTAATGTCTCATGGGAAAGACAGCACCTCCAACAGTGCAGCACTCCCTCAGTACCACACTGGAGTATCAGCATTGACCGTGGGCTCGCATCTGTTGCATGGGACTTGAACCCACAACCTTCTGACTCCCAGGCAACTGTACTGCCCACTGAGCCATGGCTGACATTTTAAACAGCTGCTGTGTAATCACCCCCCCCCCCCATGTGTGTGTGTGTGTGTGTGTGTGTGTGTGTGTGTGAGACAGCCAGGTGGTTATGGTGTTGGGGTAGGAACCCAGTCACAGAGAATTCAAACTGATAATGGATTAAGGGGTTATGGGGAGCGGGCAGGGAAGTGGACCTGAGTCCATGATCGGATCAGCCATGATCGTATTAAGTGGCGGAGCAGGCTTGAGGGGCCGTATCCTGCTCCTATTTCTTATGCTCCTATGTTCTAATGTTCACCACGGCGAGTCCTGAAATAGAATTTAAGAACTCATGGACTGGAATCAGACAATAGCTAGGCCAATAAAGCTGTCGGATTGTTGTAAAAATCCAACTGGGTGACTATCGACCTTCAGCAAGGGGAAGCTGTCACTCCTCGTTGGTGTGGGCCTACCTGTGATCCCCAGTCCCGCACTGCCTGCCAGACTCGGACTGCCATTGCAGTAACTAGGGATGGGCGAGGACAAATATTCAAAAAGTGTAAATACAGCAAATAATAGATTGTGAGGTGGTTGGACTGGAGCCATGGCCTCCCATCAGATCTGGAATGGCTCCAGTTCCACCTCTGTTAAGGTTGTGCAACGTTCTGTAACTATGGCCTCATCAATCAGATCGCCCTGCTGCTGCTGCAATGGGCCGAAACTTGCGGGTGTGAATGAAGTGCGCGCGCACCTGAAGTGGCCCCGCAAATGCCGGTTCTCGGAGCGCGATGCACATGCGCCGAGAACCGGCTTTTGTGATCTGACAAAATGTCTTTTAATGTGACAAATCGCACTCGTCCCCGGGAGAAGGACACCCGCAGGGCAGAGATTGGGCTATTTGCCCTACTCACACCCAGAGAATGTCCTTCAAACTCTTACACCTGGTAAAAGCAGGCGTGTAGCATATGAGTTTTAAAACATAGAAACATTAAATTTAATCACTCATTTTTATATTAATAACCCTGTCCATTAAGGTAAGTTTATTTGAAACCCTATTAAAACATATTAAAAAAACATTTCAAAAAGTTTTTTTTTTCTAAAACATTTAATTACATTCAATTTAAATTAATTTCAAATATATGTGAGGTGTTTTTTATTATTTATTGTGTTGTGTTTCGGTGTTTTAGGGGGGGTTTTCTCATTGGTCATAATGGGAGCTTGTACAAACGGAGTTCCCATTATTATCAATGAGAATACTACATAGTGATTGGTGGTCCAGGCCCATGTGATCGCAGGCTGCACGTATGTACCTGGAGATCATGTTCCCGTTCGCTGGGCTGCAAATGAAGGCCACCGACCGCAATGCTACCTCCCACCGGGATCACCAGGTATTTTCATTTAAAAAATTCATGTTGGAGGCGTTCACACGAAGGAAGCCACCGACCTCAATTTCCCCCCCAATTTTATAGGCAGTCCCTCAAAATCGAGGAAGACTTGCTTCCACTCTAAAAGTGAGTTCTCAGGTGATTGAACAGTCTAATACGGGAATTACAGTCTCTGTCACAGGTGGGACAGCCAGTGGTTGAAGGAAAGGGTGAGTGGGACTGGTTTGCCGCACGCTCCTTCCGCTGCCTGCGCTTGTTTTCTGCATGCTCTCGGCGACGAGACTCGAGGTGTTCAGCGCCCTCCCGGATGCACTTCCTCCACTTAGGGCGGTCTTTGGCCAGGGAGCTGTTGCACTTTATCAGGGAGGCTTTGAGGGTGTCCCTGTAACATTACCTCTGCCCACCTGGGGCCCGCTTGCCGTGTAGGAGTTCCGAGTAGAGCGTTTGCTTTGGGAGTCTTGTGTCAGGCATGCAGACCATGTGGCCCGCCCAGTGGAGCTAGTCGAGTGTGGCCAGTGCTGGGGATGTTGGCCTGAGCGAGAACACTGACGTTGGTGCGTCTATCCTCCCAGCAATAACCAAGCAAGTTAAGGGCCCAGTCGAGCAGCCTTGCATTCAACTGTTGATCAGATCCCACAGGCCCCATTCTCTGAGGTACCTGCACACTCTGAGTGTGCAGCCAGCACAAAGGCATTGGATGGCATGGTTCCCAGCCAGGTTGGCAGTGAGGTATCTCGCCCGCCACTATCAGCTATCGGCACATCGTGCCCACGTTACCCGTGATTTCCCAGTGCCACACCCCTCCCTCCCCCGCCCCTTGCCCTGCCATAAATACAGGCTGAATCCGGAGTGAGGCTCCAAGTGTCACACTGCCCAGCTTCGGAGAGAGGTTGGGCCTTAGCACCAGATTTTCACCTCAGCCCTTTTCCAGGCCCAGACCCGTTGCTGCAGAGCAGGCTCGAGCTCGAAGACGGGAGCCTGAGACTCACAGGATATTGGCCCTCAGGCCTCGCCCACGTACTCGGGCTGGGTCAGACACAGGCAGCTCAGCCAAGGGAAGAACTTCATTTCAGATGGTCTGCCTCGGGGGAACAGGCCTCGGGTACACCCCAGGGGTAGCACAGCGGGAGGTGGTTGGGCACATTCTTGGCTCGGACGCACTGACACCCGGGAAACCCGACAACAACAATGTGAAGCACCTTTAATGTAGTAAAACGTCCTAAGGTGCTCCACAGGGGTGTTATAAGACAAAACAAATAAATTTGACACCGAGCCACAGAAGAAAAAATTGCAGCAGATCAAAGAGATAGGTTTTAAGGAACGTCTTAAAGGAGGAAAGAGCGGTAGAGAGGCGGAGAGGTTTAGGGAGGGAGTTCCAGAGCTTGGGGCCCAGGCAGCTGAAGGCACGGACACAGATGGTTGAGCGATTACAATCACAGATGCTCAAGAGGGCAGAATTAGAGGAGTCAGATATCTCGGCGGGGAGGGGGGGTGGTTGTGAGGCTGGAGGAGATTACAGAGATAGGGAGGGGCGAGGCCATGGAGGGATTTGTAAACAAGGATGAGAATTTTGAAATTGAGGTGTTGTTTAACCGGGAGCCAGTGTAGGTCAGCGAGCTCGGGGGTGATGGAGCTGGCCAGGCTCTCAGGGCAGCCCAGGGGGTCCTACTACAGGCCCCTAATTAACATCGACAAAGAGCCTAAGGCCTGCTTTAGGCAGCTGCCCAGAACGCATAACAAACAGGCCGAACTAATTTAGCACTGGGCCGAAAGCCTGCCTGGGTCGCCCCTCCTCCAGATTGGTCAGTGTCACACCTGTTTCACACCCCAAACACGGGGGACATGCGTACAGATTTCCATCCGCTCAAATTCAGCGTCAGCATCCTTTGCCCCAGCACCAAGCTTGTAGTGTCCATTAAAGGGCGCCCGAGTACAGCTGTATCAATGTTCTTGTAGTGTCCATTAAAGGGCGCCCGAGTACAGCTGTATCAATGTTCTTGTAGTGTCCATTAAAGGGCGTCCCCGTACAGCTGTGTCAATGTTCTTGTAGTGTCCATTAAAGGGCGCCCGAGTACAGATGTATCAGTGTTTACTGTTTGAGAGGCCACAACTGTCAGCAAATGCTGAACAGGCTGAGGCTCTTGTCTCTAGAAAAGGGAACGTTGAGAGGTGACTGAATAGAGGTCTTTAAGACTATGATAGGGTCGACGTAGAGAAGATGTTTCCATTTGTAGGGGTGTCCAAAACTAGGCACCATAAATATGAGATAGTCACTGATAAATGCAATAGGGAATTCAGGAGAAACTTCTTTACTCAAGAGAGTGGCGAGAATGTGGAACTCCCTGTCACAGGGAGTGGTTGAGGTGAATAGCATAGATGCATTCAAGGGGAAGCTCGATAAATACATGAAGGAAAAAGCAACAGCGGGGTACGGTGAGATGAATTAGGGTGGGAGGAGGCTCGTGTGGAGCACAAACACCGGCATCGACCAGTCTGGCCGAGTGACCTGGTTCTGTGCTGCATATTCTACAGAATCCGATGTGGAGTGAGTCCCTCACACTGGCACCAATCCCTCCTCCCATGGCCACGAGGTCCCAGCACAGACTGCCAGCACTGAGAGCCCTCTCCCCCACCCACCCACACTGAGAGCCCCCTCCCCCACCCACCCACACTGAGAGCCCCCTCCCCCACCCACCCACACTGAGAGCCCCCTCCCCCACCCACTCACACTGAGAGCCCTCTCCCCCACCCACCAACACTGAGAGCCCCCTCCCCCACCCACACACACTGAGCCCCCTCCCCACCCACTCACACTGAGAGCCCTCTCCCCCACCCACCCACACTGAGAGCCCCCTCCTCCACCCACCCACACTGAGCCCCCTCCCCACTCACTCACACTGAGCCCCTCCCCCACACACCCACATTGAGCCCCTCCCCCACCCACTCACACTGAGAGCCCTCTCCCCCACCCACCCACACTGAGAGCCCCCTCCTCCTCCCACCCACACTGAGCCCCCTCCCCACCCACTCACACTGAGCCCCTCCCCCACACACCCACATTGAGCCCCTCCCCCACCCACCCACACTGAGCCCCCCCACCCACACTGAGCCCCTCCCCACCCACACTGAGCCCCTTCCCCACCCACACTGAGAGCCCCCTCCCCCACCCACCCACACTGAGCCCCTTCCCCACCCACCCACCCTGAGAACCCCCTCCCCCATCCACTCACACTGAGAGCCCCCTCCCCCACCCACCCACCTGAGCCCCTCCCCCACCCACCCACACTGAGCCCCCCCCACCCACCCACCCACACTGAGCTCATCCCCACCCACCCTGAGAGCCCCTCCCCCACCCACCCTGAGAGCCCATCCCCCACCCACCCTGAGAGCCCCACCCCCACCCACCCACCCTGAGAGCCCCTACCCCACCCACCCACACTGAGCCCCTCCCCCACTCACTCACACTGAGCCCCTCCCCCACCCACCCACACTGAGAGCCCCTCCCCCACCCACCCACACTGAGCCCCTCCCCCACCCACCCACGCTGAGAGCCCCTTCCCCACCCACCCACACTGAGAGCCCCTCCCCCACCCACCCACCCTGAGAGCCCCCCCCCACCCACCAACCTTGAGAGCCCCTCCCCCATCCACCCACACTGAGCCCCTTCCCCACCCACATACACTGAGCCCCCCCACCCACACTGAGCCCCTCCCCACCCACACTGAGCCCCTCCCCCACCCACCCACACTGAGCCCTTCCCCACCCACACTGAGCCCCTCCCCACCCACACTGAGCCCCTCCCCACCCACACTGAGCCCCTCCCCCACCCACCCACCTGAGCCCCTCCCCCACCCACCCACACTGAGCCCCACCCCCACCCACCCACCCACACTGAGCCCACCCCCACCCACCCTGAGAGCCCCTCCCCCACCCACCCTGAGAGCCCATCCCCCACCCACCCTGAGAGCCCCACCCCCACCCACCCACCCTGAGAGCCCCTACCCCACCCACCCACACTGAGCCCCTCCCCCACTCACTCACACTGAGCCCCTCCCCCACCCACCCACACTGAGAGCCCCTCCCCCACCCACCCACACTGAGCCCCTCCCCCACCCACCCACCCTGAGAGCCCCTTCCCCACCCACCCACACTGAGAGCCCCTCCCCCATCCACCCACACTGAGCCCCTTCCCCACCCACACTGAGCCCCTCCCCCACCCACCCACCTGAGCCCCTCCCCCACCCACCCACACTGAGCCCACCCCACCCACCCTGAGAGCCCTTCCCCCACCCACCCTGAGAGCCCATCCCCCACCCACCCTGAGAGCCCCACCCCCACCCACCCACCCTGAGAGCCCCTACCCCACCCACCCACACTGAGCCCCTCCCCCACTCACTCACACTGAGCCCCTCCCCCACCCACCCACACTGAGAGCCCCTCCCCCACCCACCCACACTGAGCCCCTCCCCCACCCACCCACCCTGAGAGCCCCTTCCCCACCCACCCACACTGAGAGCCCCTCCCCCACCCACCCACCCTGAGAGCCCCTCCCCCACCCACCCACCTTGAGAGCCCCTCCCCCATCCACCCACACTGAGCCCCTTCCCCACCCATACACACTGAGCCCCCCCCACCCACACTGAGCCCCCACCCACCCACACAGAGCCCCTTCCCCACCCACACACTGAGCCCCTCCCCACCCACACTGAGCCCCTCCCCACCCACACTGAGCCCCTTCCCCATCCACACTGAGCCCCTTCCCCACCCACACACACTGAGCCCCCCCCACCCACACTGAGCCCCTTCCCCATCCACACTGAGACTCTTCCCCACCCACACACACTGAGCCCCCCCCACCCACACTCAGCCCCTCCCCACCCACATTGAGCCCCCCCCACCCACACTGAGCCCCTCCCCACCCACACTGAGCCCCCACCCACCCACACTGAGCCCCTTCCCCATCCACACTGAGACTCTTCCACATCCACACACACTGAGCCCCCCCCACCCACACTGAGCCCCTCCCCACCCACACTGAGCCCCTCCCCCACCCACCCACACTGAGCCCCTCCCCCACCCACCTATACTGAGAACCCCTCCCCCACCCACCCACACTGAGCCCCCCCCCACCCACACTGAGAGCCCCTCCCCCACCCACCCACACTGAGCCCCTCCCCCACCCACCCACACTGAGAACCCCTCCCCACCCACCCACACTGAGCACCCCCCCACCCACACTGAGAGCCCCTCCCCCACCCACACTGAGCCCCTCCCCCACCCACCCACATTGTGAGCCCCTTCCCACTGGCACTGTGGGAGCACCTTCACCACACAGACTGCAGCGGTTCAAGCAGAAGGCGCACCACCACCTTCTCAGGGCCACAAGCCCTGGGCAATAAATGCTGGCCTCCCCAGTGACGGCCGCAACATGAAAATTATAATAATTTTAAATTCAAATATAAAGAGCTTGTTAGAGACTGGTTTATTGCTTTGATTCCCAACATCTCACACGGTTAGTTTATTGGAGCAGCTCATGAGCCACTTGAAGACAGAGAAATTGGGATAATCGCAGCCAGCAAGCATTTGTAACTTAGAATTAGAGCATCTAAATAACTAAGATGGCCACCTGCCACCATTTTGATTCAAAAATATTAAAATAAAGAAAACAATCAAGGAGGAGAAGTTCTCTTCCATTTGAGCAGAGCATGCGGGGCAGGAAGCTGAAGTCAGAGGAAATAAAAATCCTGAGGGATATAAATGGGCTGTCGACTCACCAGACAACCCCTGATTCCTCGGGACACCAAAAATCTTTCTTTCTCAGTCTTGAATATACTCATTGCCTGAGCATCCACAGTGGGGTAGAGAATTCCAAAGATTCACCACCCTCTGAGTGAGGAAATTCCTCCGGATCTGGCCAGGTGAGATAACGCTCTGTGAACATGTTGCTGTGCAGCGATGCAGAGGGAGATACTGTGCGTCAGTATGAAAACAGAGTGTGACAACATGGGAATGAAGGGTGGGGCCGAACCTGGGTAGAGACAAGGCAATGATACTTGGGTTTATCTGATGCCCGATCACAGCCCCAGGAATTCCTTTGGATGTACTCGCCAACGCACACCTATAATATAATAAATACACAAACTGCTGGGAATCCCTAAAGGTTCAATCAGGGTCTGAGAGAGGAAGCTGGGTTTATGCTCCGGGGGCAAAAGGAGCTCTTAGTCTCAGGCCGCAATTTTCCGGGGAGGGTCAGTGGGTGCGATCGATGGCAGGTCGGGTGTGAAAGTGTTTTTTTTACAGCGGGTTTGGGACCCCGCTGTCAACCCACCATCCCACTCCTTTCCCAATGTCGGGTCGGTCAGCACTGAGCAGACCCGACAGGCAGTGGCGGGGCACCCAATTAAACTCATTGACTTATGGTTGACAGATCATTAACAGGTTTATTTAATCTACGTTTTCACTTTAACTGCATGGTCATGGGAACCATGCTGTTCGGGAACCACAGTTGTCAACCTGAGGCTGGAGTTCAGTGGCCACTTCTTCAGCTGATTCCTTAACAGCTTCAAGTGTACAGTAAAACCTCCCACCTGACAAATCTTCACTTCCCTCAGCCACAAGCCGCTTCTCAGTCCATTTCCAGCACAGATTCTGCAGGCTTTCCACTTTCCACTCTCCATCCAGTATTACCTCATTGGAAGAACGCTCTCACCATTGAAAAAATTCTTCTGTCAATCTGTACATCACCTGCCATCTATTCCATCAACATGGGTGCCCTCTATACTGTCTCACTTTGATCCTCAGAATCCGACCACGATCAGCCCCAACACCAGCAGCATTAACAACAACACTAATCTTCTCTGCAATCACCTGATGCTGCACAGGACAGTGGGCATCAGTACCCGACCACATTGCTGCCCGGGAGGAGAGGGTTGGCCTTATCATGGCCAGATAGATTTCACTTGACGCTGATGTACCAGGTTGGCACCACCCCACATCAACACCATAAAGTTTCCCTACAATGTGCAAGCCATTCCTTTCACACTCATTGTTATTCGGGGGGGATACTGTTATGTCTCACCATTCACTGCAACTCACTAAGCCATTCCAAAGGTGCACACAAGTCCAAGAACGCAAAGTGTTGAAAATAAAAGTTTCAATGTTTGACAGCACATTAACAGAAGCTTTACATGAACATTGGATAAAGCATCCAAGGACTACCCTTGTGTTTTGTTAGTTGGTATGATTGTACTAGAATGAGGCTGAGTGTGAGGGGTGGTTAGTGAGATGGGGAAGTGATAATATAGAGAGGGATGGTTGGAGGTGCAAGGTAAGTTGGTGTGAGTAAGGATGTGCAGGAGTAGAGTAGGGAAGGCTGAGTGAATGGGATGTGATGAGAGGCACAGCAGCATGAAGTTGAGTGTGGCTTTGTACTAACAGTTCGTGATCCACTGAGATCATTGAAACGTTTGCGGCACTGCACCCAAATCCTCCTGACGGCATCCCTGCTTGTGCCCTCCTGTGCAATGTGCAACCAGGCTGTGTTGATCTCCTGAGGAGGTCTCTTCCACCCTTAGGAAGAGAAGAGAACCTCCCTGTGTGCTGGGAGAGCCTGGATACAGCTCTGTGCCTCTTGTGGTGTCACTGCACCTTGCTACAAACTCACACGAGGCATAGATATATCAGACACGGTCACTCTGTGACCTTCACCTTTTATTCCCAGGACCAAGGAGTGCTGACCCTGGGTGGGACCTCCCCTTTTATACCTGGAAACCCAGGTGAGGAGTGTCTCCCGCAAGTTCACCCCCTGTGGTCAGGGTGTGCATTTCTAGGGTACAGGTACAGTGTACATGAGTTACAGTTACATGACTATGTCATTGCAAGATGGTTAAATACATGACATCACCTCCCCCCTTAAGTCTTTTTGTTTCAGAGGTTAAGTCTGTCAGGTGGTCGACGCTCTCTCGTGGAGCGCCGCAGTTGTGGCTCTGGAGGCTGAGCCTCGGCATGCGTCCCTGTCACTTGAGGTGATTCCGGGCTGGCCGCAGGGACTGAGCACGCTGAGGGCTGTCTTTGTTGCTCGTCCGCTGGCAGGGTGCCATCTCATGCTCTTCTTCAGGTCCCTCCGTGTCTATGCTGAACCTTGTCGTTACTTGGTCCAAGTGTTTGCGGCATATCTGCCCATTGTTTAGTCTGACCACTATGACCCTATTCCCTTCTTTGCCAATTACGGTGCCCTCAAGCCACTTGGGTCTAAAGCATGGTTAAGAACAAATACCGGGTCATCTATTTCTATACACCTCCCACTTGAGTTTCGATCATGGAGCTCGGTTTGGGACTGGCGCTTGCCCTCAACAATGTCTGCCAGGGCTGGGTGAATGAGGGACAGCTGCGTCTTGAGCGTGCGTTTCATGAGGAGTTCCGCTGACGGAACCTGTAGGCCAGCAGGAGGCGCGATAGGCGGTACTGAAGGGAGGGTCCTTGGATGCTTAGCATGCCCCGTTTTATGACTTGGACCGCCCGTTACGCCTGGCCATTGGAAGCCGGCTTGAACGGAGCTGTCCAGACATGCTTGATCCCATTGCCCGATATAAACTTGTGGAATTCACGGACCATTGTCGCTGACCAGGATGTCTGGCAAGCCATGGGTCGTGAAAACCGTACACAGACTCTCCACGGTGATAGATGTCGTGCACGAGTTCAATATGATGCACTCGATCCACTTCGAGTATGCATCGACAACGATCAGGAACATTTTCCCCATGAACGGGCCCGCATAGTCTACGTGAATACGTGACCATGGTCTGGTGGGCCAGGGCCACGGGCTGAGTCGGGCCACCCTGGGGGCATTGCCCAGCTGGGCACATGTCATGCACCTGCGAACCCAGTGTTCCAGGTCTGCATCAATTCCCGGCCACCATACATGTGACCGGGCAATGGCCTTCATTAACACGATGCCAGGGTGCTCACTGTGGAGTTCCCTGATGAACGCTTCCCTTCCTTTCTGGGGCATGACTACCCGGCTGCCCCATAGCAGGCAGTCGGCTTGGATGGAGAGCTCATCCATCCGTCTCTGAAATGGTCTGACTTATTCGGGGCACGCCCTGTGTGCGGGCGTCCAATCCCCAGTCAGGACACATTTCTTTATCATGGATAGGAGGGGGTCCCTGTTGGTCCAGAGTTTGATCTAGCAGGCTGTGATGGGGGAGCCCGCAGTGTCAAAAGCCTCAACGGCCATGGCCATCTCAGCGCTCTGCTCCGACGCCCCCTCGGTGGTTGCCAGTGGGAGCCTGCTGAGCGTGTCAGCGCAATTTTCGGTGCCTGGCCGGTGCCGTATGGTGTCATCATACGCAGCCAGCGTGAGGGCCCAGCGCTGTATGTGAACTGATGCATTGGCGTTGACAGCCTTGCTGTCGGACAACAAGGATGTTAACGGCTTGTGGTCCGTCTCTAGCTCGAACTGTCTACCAAAAAGGTACTGGTGCATCTTTTTCACACCGTACACACACGCGAGTGCCTCCTTCTCGACCATGCCATATCTACGCTCTGCCTGGGAGAGCGACTTGGAGGTGTAAGCCACCGGTTGGTGTCGGCCGTCATCGTTACCCTGCTGCAACACACACCCAACCCGTAGGGTGACGCATCGCATGTTAAGACCAGTTTTTTACAAGGGTCATACAAAGTCAAGAGTTTGTTGGAACACAGCAGGTTCCTCGCCTTATTGAAAGCCCGTTCTTGACAGTCCCCCCAAAACCATTCACAACCTTTACGCAGGAGCATGTGTAACAGCTCCAACAATGTGCTTAAGTTCGGCAGAAAGTTCCCAAAATAGTTCAAAAGTCCCAGGAATGATCGCAACTCCGACGTGTTGCCAGGCCTGGGCGCCCGGCGGATCGCCTCCGTTTTTGATTCAGTGGGCTGGATCCCGTCTGCGGCAACCCTCCTGCCCAAAAGCTCGACCTCAGGGGCCAAAAACACACACTTGACCTTTTTCAGCTGCAAGCCTAACCGATCCAATCGGCGTAGCACGTCCTCCAGGTTGTGGAGGTGTTCTTCGGTGTCTCGACCCGTTATGAGAATGTCATCTTGGAATACGATCATTCCAGGAATGGATTTGAGCAAGCTTTCCGTGTTTCTCTGAAAGATGGCTGCTGCCGAACGAATGCCGTCGTGATGGTGGTCAGAAGCTTGGATTCTTCAGCTAGTTCCTGAGTCATGTAGGCCGAAGTGAGGTCCAACTTCGTGAACAGCTTGCCACCTGCCAGCGTGGCAAAAAGGTCCTCCGCTCTCGGGAGCGGGTATTGGTCTTGCAGCGATACTCGGTTGATGATGGCTTTGTAGTCACCACAAATCCTAACCGAGCCATCTGCTTTGAGGACGGGAACGATGGGACTTGCCCAGTCACTGAATTCAACGGCCGAAATTATGCCATCTCTGAGCAGCCTGTCCAGTTCACATTCAATTTTTTCACGCATCACATACGGCACCGCTCTGGCTTTGTGGTGCACTGGTCTGGCGTCCGGAGTGATGCGTATCACTACTTTGGTGCCCTTGAACGTTCCGACACCAGGTTGAAACAGTGACCCGAATTTTTGCAGGACCTGCGAGCATGAACTTCACTCCACGGATGAAATGGCGTGCACATCCCCCCATTTCCAATTCATCTCAGCTAGCCAACTCCTCCCCAAAAGCGCGGGGCCATTTCCCGGAATGATCCAGAGTGGCAGCCGGTTCTGTAATCCATTATGTGTTATCACTAAGTTTGCACTGCCCAGCACTGGGATGATCTCTTTGGTGTACATCCGTAGCTGTGTCTCAATGCATTCCAGTTTGGGCCTGCTAGCTCTCTGTGGCTATAGTCTCGCAAATTGTTGGGCGCTCATGAGTGACTGGCTAGCTCCCGTATCCAGCTCCATGTGCACCGGTTTGCCATTCAGTAAGACTTTCATCATCATGGGTGGCGTTTTAGTGTATGAGCTGTGGACGTCAGCCACATGAACCCACTGAACTTCAGCATCTATGGCTTTACCCCAGGCCTCATCCTGCATTGCAGACCCCTCGTCTGGTTCCTCTGTCTCGCAGATTAGCCTTGCTACAGCCTTTTTGCACATCCTGGCCAAGTGTCCACTGACATTACAAATCCTACAGATATATTGCTGGAACCTGCAGCTTCTTGCAGTGTGTCTACCCCCGCACCTCCAGCATGAGCTGAGATTGAGATTGCTGTTACCAAAAGGACTATTACCAGGCATTCCTCTCCGATTGCCCTTTTGGCTGTTTCTAAGCACTCTGATGGTGGGTGTTAATGGTCCCATCATGGGACGCATTGTTCCTCGAGATGGCGTGAATTGCCGATCCCCTTTCCATTGTCCTTGTTACGGGCCCACCCTAGAGCCTGTTGCTGCCTGGGCAGTTTCGAAAGGCCCTTGCCTGCCTGCGGGGTCCCGAGCTGCATTCACCATGTTAACTCCCTGGTCCATCACCACGTTTGGACCAGGGCTGCGCATGTAAATTAGCTTGGTCTCCTCTTCCCCTGCCATAAAGGTCTGAGCTATCAACACTGCCCCTTCTAAAGTCAAATCCTTAGTCTTTATGAGCTTCCTGAAAATGCCGGCATGATTAATGCCCTCGATGAAAAAGTCCCTTAACATCTCCCCCCTGCAGGCATCGGAGAACTTACAGAGACTGGCCAAGCGCTGCAGTTCCGCCACGAAGTCTGAGACGTTCTGTCCCTCCTGACGCTGGTGTGTGTAGAATCGGTGCCGGGCCATGTGTATGCTACTCGCCAGCTTGAGATGCTCACTGATCAGCTGGCTAAGCTCTTCAAAAGACTTGTCTGCCGGCTTTTGGGGTGCGAGCAGGTCTTTCATCAGCGCATACGTCTGTGATCCGCAGCTGGTCAGTAGATGCGCCCTCTGCTTGTCAGCCGCTGTCTCTTCCAGCCAGTCCTTTGTGACAAAGCTCTGCTGGAGTCTCTCCACAAAGTCGGCCCAGTCCTCACCTACACAGTAACGTTCCTCTGTGCCACCGGTGGCCATCCTCATGGTTCGGTGATTCTCGTTTCTCGTCGCCAAATGTAGTGTCCCTGCACCTTACTACAAACTCTCACGAGGCATAGATATATCAGACATGGTCACTCTGTGACCTTCACCTTTTATTCCCAGGACCAAGGAGTGCTGACCCTGGGTGGGACCTCCCCTTTTATACCTGGAAACCCAGGTGAGGTGTGTCTCCCGCAAGTTCACCCCCTGTGGTCAGGGTGTGCATTTCTAGGATACAGGTACAGTGTACATGAGTTACAGTTACATGACTATGTCATTGCAAGGTGGTGAAATACATGACACCTCTGTGCAGTGCTTGTCAGTGTTTGTAACACCTCAAAGCTGGAGATCACTGACAGCACAAATGTCAAAATAAATATGGTCCCTTTAAAGAAACCGGCTGATGACGCGTTGTCAAATGATGTCATCAGACCCGCTTCCTTCAATTGGCTGGGAAATATGCTGGGAGGGATTAATAAGCCCTAAAAACAGAAATTCATTCCCTGAGTGGGATGGAGCCAGCAGCAGGGTCTTAACCTGCCTCCCACCTGCTGAGGAGGGCAAAATCCCGGCCACAGACTCGGCAGATCTGAATGAAATTCCGTGTCAGCACACAGACAAAAGGCCTGCACACTCAGGGGGAGGTGTGTGTGGCTGCACACATGGGAGGCTTTACCACCAATGAAGTACTATTGGAGTGTAGTCACTGTTGTAATGTGGGAAATGCGGCAGCCAATTTACACACAGCAAGGTCCCACAAGCAGCAACGTGACAGCAACCAGATAATCTGTTTGAGTGATATTGGCCAGGACACCAGGGATAAATAGTGCTGTGGGATATTTTACATCCATCTGAGAGAGCAGACGGAGCCTCGGTTTAACGTCATGTTCGAAAGGCGGCACCTCCGACAGTGCAGCGCTCCCTCAATACTGCACACCCAGTAGCACCCAATAACCAGTGGTTTTTAACAACCATTTACCCACCAGCCCATCAATCCAATTGTACTCAGTTTCACCAAAAAACGAACCATTTGCTGAGGTACAGCGTCTGGTGGATAGATAGACTTTGATGACATCTTTCTCTCTAACTCTTGATTCCACAAGAGGAAGTGTGACCTGATTGAAGTGTTGACAACTTGTAGCTAGGGACTTCCAGTTTTCACCTCAGCATCCTGGCCGAGCTTTATAAACGATCAAAGTATGTTTTCTGGCCTGTGTGACGCTCAGCTCACATCAATAATTCTGAGAATCATCAGCATACATCCGCCTACATTTCCTGCTCTGATTCTTAGATCTTTGGTGATGATTGTGCAGCCATTTAAAAATTCTCATCCTTGTTTTCAAATCACTCAATGGTCTCTCCCCTCCCTATCACTGTAACCTCCTCCAGCCCTACAACCCTCCGAGATATCTGCATTCCGTCAATTCTGGCCTCTTGAACGTCCCCGATTATAATCGCTCAACCACTGCTGGCCATGCCTTCAACTGCCAAAGCCTTAAGCTCTGGAATTCCTTCACTAAACTTCTCCATCTCTCTAACTCGCTCTCCTTCTTTAAGATGCTCATTAAACCCGACCTCTTTGATCAAGCTTTTGGTCACCTGTCCGAATATCTCTTTATGTGGCTCGGTGTCAGATTTTGTTTGATAACGCTCCTGTGAAGTGCCTTGAGCATTTTGCCACAATAAAGGTGCTATATAAATGCAAGTTGTTGTTGTTGTCTGACCTTGCCCAGTCACTGAATCTCAGACACAGTTTTATTTTGTGACTGGTGGTGAGATAGGGCAGAGGTGCTGTGGAATGATGTCGCACTTTGTGGTTACTGATTCACTCATTCGCGCGAGAGACTATTGTGGGCGGGGAATATCCTAGCCCGGGAAAAACTGACCCTTATTCACCATCTCATAGACACATCACATTGAAGGCTTTCTAAATGACGGGTGCTGGTTATTCTACGCACCCACTTCCTTTGAGCTGAGACACTATAGTCTTAATTTGCCAGTCAGCTCCATCCCTTTCAGTGAGCGCAAGTTCAGCAAGTCCAGTTAGCAAATGGAGTGGAAATCCAGCATAACTTACGTGTCCAACTTATCTGTAAGATGGTAAATATCGGGGGAAGGGATCAAACTAACATGGCCACCCCCGGCTGCCCCCACAGTCCCTGTCATAGGTGGGACAGATAGTCGTTGAGGGTAAGGGTGGGTGGGACTGGTTTGCCGCACGCTCTTTCCGCTGCCTGTGCTTGGTTTCTGCATGCTCTCGGCGATGGAACTCTTCTCTCTCACACTCCCCACTGGACGTGACCGACTCAGCTGCTCCACCAGCAGTGACTGGGTCTCTCCTCCTCCACTGATGACCGGACCTCTTCTCCTCCAGCACCTAGTGAGCACAATGGCTGTGACCACCCTTACCTCCTTCCACTCTGAACACTCTGACCCCCACCCCAAAAAATGGACCACTGACCTTCCCAATGCCTGTCCCCAGTCAAACTTCGGATCACCTACCATCTCACTGCTCAGCGTCGAGCTTATGGCTCGCATCTCGCCGTAGGCAACTCGGCTCATACAGCAGAGCCTGGTCTCCAGTCGTCTCGGACCCCCTTGCCACTGGACCAAGACCTTGCTCAGCTAAGCCCGTGTGGTAGCCGGTGTGCAATGGCCACCACACGTTAAAAGAACTCATGCACAGGCATCTTCCACTCAACACTCATATCCTTTACGACAACTACACTTTGACATTACTGACTAATATCTTGGGTAAATCAGGTATAAGAATGCCGATGTTTGAACCAGATATTTTGACCATACTAGGAAATAACATGGAATCAATAAGCTAGTGTAAATGGACAACTTGTCTGGAAAAGTGAGAACAATGAGTAACTAGACGAACTGGTACTGGGTCTGTACTGGATATTCTGTCAGGCCCGGTGTCACCGGTCAGGTCTGTAAGTGGCCCCTAAGTTCTCTATGATCAAGGGTGTATCTCCACTGCCTAGTATCTTTGTTAAATAATTCTGTGACCTGGGGCCATAACAATAAGACAGACCCCTTGTTGTGTGCATTGGATTCCATAATCTCACACACATCCCACGAACATTTCTTCTACCTTCCCGAGGTCAAACAGACAAAGACAATGCTGCAAAGTCAATTGCAAACCAACAAACGTTCCCACCCCAGCACACCCCGCCCAAGTGTGCAGTCATGACAGAATTATATTGCTTATTCAGCTAGACACCTGTTCTGGTCAACCTACTTTATTGATCATGAAATACATGACTGAACAGAATACTGTTTTCACAGTACGTTAATATCAAAAACAATATGTCAAACTGTGCCCTTAATATGGGCCAACTTGACTTTATAAGGCAGTATCACTGTCTGGAGCTAAACCCTTCTATAACAGGATGCATGTGTTCATGCCTCAACCAAGAGCTTTTTGCAGCCTTCCTCTGGCTTGAGATAAGAAAAAGATGCCTCTATCACTATTTGGTGGTTGTAGATATGCACCTCCTGCCAAGTATGCTTAATTTGTGCCCTTCCCCCAGCTCTCTGCATTGAAGTTTGGCTCATTAAATGTCAATAGAAATTACCGCCTAAAATGAGGACTCTCCCTCCCTCCTTCCCCGTGCAGTTATGACCTATCTATTGGCTGTTTAGCTCCACCAATTGTGCTCAATGAATGGACGCCAGTGTAACATTACAGGTGTGAATATGTCACGGAGATCCCCATTATCTCAAACTAATCTGGTATGCGTGATGTCTAATATTGCAACTAATTTTCTCAGAACAACATGCCAGATAACTTAGGCGTGTCTGGGATTAAGGCTGCATCTATTTGTACTAACTGAAAGGCAGCCGTTTCTTTGATTGGTTCCCCATTTTCACATGACCTATTGCTGATTGGTCCCCTTGGAGAATAAGCCACACCCTGAAGTTCCTCTGGAATGTGTAACTAGAACCGCCCAGCCCAAGTTCTGAGTGAGTTTCCAATTTGTTATTCAATCCATTTTGACTTTAGAAGCCAGAGGATAGATCTCTCCAAAAGCCACCAAGTTCCAGCCAAAGTCCATTACCCCAGCGCATGACCTTAGCCCCACCCCCTCCCCCTCATCATAGATGGAGCATTGTGTGTGGATTGTTAACAGGTTTATTGGGTAGGAAGTGAATAGTGACAGTGTCATGACTTCTGGATTTCATCCACCCCAACGATGTCCCTTGTAACACACGCACTGAACTTGCACGAATCAGAAGGTTGGAAAACATAGAAACATAGAAAATAGGTGCAGGCGTAGGCCATTCGACCCTTTGAGCCTGCACCACCATTCAATAAGATCATGGTTGATCATGCAACCCCAGTACCCCTTTCCTGCTTTCTCTCTGTCATGTATTTAACTGTCATTGTAACCCATGTATAAACTGACTAGTTGTACACTGTGAGAACATTAACCACTAGGTGGTGAACTTGTGGGAGACACTCCTAACCTGATGTCTCAGGTATAAAAGGGGAAGCTCCACCCACCTTCGTCAGTGCTGGAATAAAAGTTGCTGGTCACAGAAGGACCTTCTCTCAAGCATGGGCTTCGTGTGCATTTGTACTGTATAGTAAGGACATATCACTCTCCATACCCCTTGATCCCTTTAGCCGTAAGGGCCATATCTAACTCCCTCTTGAATACATCTAACGAACTGGCATCAACAACTCTCTGCAGTAGGGAATTCCACAGGTTAACAGCTCTCTGAGTGAAGAAGTTTCTCCTCATCTCGGTCCTAAATGGAGTACCCCTTATCCTTAGACTGTGACCACTGGTTCTGGACATCCCCAACATCGAGAACATTCTTCCTGCCTCTAATCTATCCAGTCCCATCAGAATTTTATATGTTTCTATGAGATCCCCTCTCATTCTTCTAAACTCCAGTGAATACAGGCCAAGTCGATCCAGTCGCTCCTCATATGTCAGTCCCGCCATCCCGGGAATCAGTCTGGTGAACCTTCGCTGCACTCCCTCAATAGCAAGAACATCCTTCCTCAGATTAGGAGACCAAAACTGAACACAATATTCCAGGAGAGGCTTCACTAAGCCCCTGTACAACTGCAGTAAGACCTCCCTGCTCCTGTACTCAAATCCCCTAGTTATGAAGGCCAACATGCCATTTGCCTTCTTCACCGCCTGCTGTACCTGCATGCCCACTTTCAGTGACTGATGTACCATGACACCCAGGTCTTGTTGCACCTCTCCTTTTACTAATCTGTCACCATTCAGATAATAATCTGCCTTCCTGTTTTTGCCACACATTTATCTACATTATACTGCATCTGCCATGCATTTGCCCACTCACCTAACCTGTCCAAGTCACCCTGCAGCCTCTTAGCATCCTCCTCACAGCTCACACCATCATCCAGCTGAGTGACATCTGCAAACTTGGAGATATTACATTCAATTCCTTCATCCAAATTGTTAATGTATATTGTAAATAGCTGGGGTCCCAGCACTGAGCCCTGCGGCACTCCACTAATTACTGCCTGCCATTCTGAAAAGGACCCGTTTATCCCGACTCTCTGCTTCCTGTCTGCCAACCAGTTCTCTATCCACATCAATACATTACCCCAAATACCATGTGCTTTAATTTTGTACACCAATGTCTTGTGTGGGATCTTGTCAAAAGCCTTTTGAAAGTCCAAATACACCACATCCACTGGTTCTCCCTTGTCCACTTTACTAGTTACACCCTCAAAAAATTCTAGAAGATTTGCCAAGCATGATTTCCCTTTCATAAATCCATGCTGACTTGGACTGATCCTGTCACTGCTTTCCAAATGCGCTGCTATTTCATCTTTAATAATTGATTCCAACATTTTCCCCACTACCGATGTCAGGCTAACCGGTGTATAATTCCCCGTTTTCTCTCTCCCTCCTTTTTAAAAAATTGGTGTTACATTAGCTACCCTCCAGTCCATAGGAATTGATCCAGAGTCGATAGACTGTTGGAAAATGACCACCAATGCATCTACTATTTCTAGGGCCACGTCCTTAAGTACTCTGGGATGCAGACTATCAGGCCCTGGGGATTTATTCGTCCAGTGAAGAATGTGATCCGACTTCTCTGAGTTCCCTCTCTCCCCTACAACACCCCCCCCCCCCACCTGTGTGTCTCTCCCTCCGCCCAAATCTCTCACTCTACCCCCTCCCAGGCTCTCTCGCCCACCCCCACCACCCCCGCCCCCTCCAGGCTAGGTCGCTCTCTCCCCCCAAGCTCTCTCTCTCTCTCTCTCTCTCCCTCTAAACTCTCTCGCCCTCTCCCCCAAGCTCTCTCCCCGCTTCTCGCTCTCCCCGCAACCGCCCCCCCCCCCACCCCAAGCAAATGCTTGTCGCGCTGTGGGTGGCTTGGGGCCCGCTTGGGCTCAGCGTTGCAGCCCGCTCAAGGGAGCTGGAATACAAAGGGGAGGAGGTTGTATAAAGCTCGGGTCAGGCCCCACCTGGAGCACTGGGTTCAGTTCTGGGCCCCGCCCCTCAGGAAAGATATATTGGCTTTGGATGGGGTACAGTGCAGATTCACCAGCAGTATACCAGATCTAAAAGGGTTAAATTATGAAGGCAGGCTGCATAGACTGGGCTTGCATTCCTTGAAGTACAGAAGATCAAAGGCTGATCCGATCGAGGTGTTTAAGATGATTAAAGGAGTTGATAAGGTCGACAGAGAGAAACTATGTCCTCTGGGGGAGTCCAGAACAAGGGACATAATCTTAAAACTAGAGCTCGGCCGTTCAGGATTAATGTCAGGAAGCACTTTGTCATACAAAGGGCAGTGGAACTCTCTCCCCCCAAAAGCTGTTGAGGCTGAGGGTCAACTGAGAAGGTCAAAACTGAGACTAATAGATCTTTACAAAAGCAAAATGTTGCAAATGCTGGAAATTTGAAATAAAAACAGAAAATGCAGGTTAGGCAGCATCTGTGGAGAGAGAAACAGTTAACCTTTCAGGTCAATGACCATTTGTCAGAACTGATAGAGTTTTGTTGGGCAAGGCTATTAAGGGATATAGAACCAAGGCGGGTAGATGGAGTTAAGATTCAGATCAGCCATGATCTAACTGAATGACGGAACAGGCTCAAGGGGCTGAATGGCCCATCCCTGTCCCTATGTGCCTAATTAACACAAGTCATTAGCATGAAAAGCCACATAAAAGCAGCAAAGCACAACAGAACTTGTACTCTGATTCTAACAATTCCAGCTCGGCTGATTCCGTTTACATCTGGTAACAGACCAGAAAAGATCAGTACAGTTCTTGCATTGACTCAGTCATAACTAGGTCATACATTGTGATTCTTTCTATCTTGTTTAGGTGCCTTTACGTGTTGCCACACAACACCTCTGTAGTAACTGCTGTTGTTGCTAAAATTGCATGTTTCTCCAGGCCTCTGATAAATGTCACTGCTGGAGAATGGGATTTTTAGATGATTAATATCAATCTTGCTGTACTGGCCCAACAACATGCTTTAGGAGAATATCAGTTGACAAGAAGCCTCATTGCTTACAAGAAACCCATTCCTTTCAGAAACCGTGTAACAATGAGACAAGTGTGCGAGCAGTATATGCACATTGTGCCCCACATATGCCATTTCCACTGACCGTGTCCATCCTTACTCAGTTACTCCCTACCCTTGGCAAACTTGAACCTGTTTTGTGTTGTTAAACAGTGTGGACTAAAAACTGGGATGTGATTGTCAGATTCATCTTTCTCAGAGTTTATAGTTAGCAAAGAAAGAAAGAACTTGCATTTATATTGTGTCTTTCATGACCTCAGGATGTCCCAAAGTGCATTACAGCCAATAAAGTACTTTTCGAAGTAACAAATGCAGGAACTATTTGCACACAGCAAGATCCCACAAACAGCAGTGAGATAATGACCAGATCATGTTTTTGGTGATGTTGGTTGAGGGATAAATATTGGCCAGG
The DNA here is from genome assembly GCF_044704955.1 of Pristiophorus japonicus. Taxonomy (NCBI): domain Eukaryota; kingdom Metazoa; phylum Chordata; class Chondrichthyes; family Pristiophoridae; genus Pristiophorus; species Pristiophorus japonicus. The sequence continues at coordinate 65,506,104 of NC_091996.1, forward strand.
ACACCAGGGAGAACTCCCCTGCTCTTCTTCGAATAGTGCCATGGGATCTTTTATGTCCACCTGAGAGGGCAGACCTCAGTTGAACATCTCATCCGAAAGACGGTGTAGCGCCCCCTCAGTACTGCACTGGAGTGTTCGAGTAGGTCTAAAGGGCTGAATTTTCCGGTCTTCTGCGCTCCGTTTTTCGTCCCGGAGCGGCGGCAATGGCGGTGGTGAGGTGTTCTGGGCGGGCGGTCAGCCTCCAGCGCCCCGCAGCAATTCTCGGGTCCAGTTTTGTGGCGGTGCAGAGCAGCAGCGCCCGGTAGAGCTGTGCCGGTGTGAAACGCCCCTGGTTGCGACACCAGCGTGAATTTGAGCTCCCGCCCAATCCGTCCACCTGGAATCGCGCCTCGCAATGGCCACCTGGGAAATCAGGGCGGTCCAACCATCCCGCAAACGAAGAGGTGAGTAATGGACTCCCACAGTGTGATTGTTTTTCCTTTTAATTTTTTTTAACGATTGGTGTTGTGGTGGCGTGGGCAATGTTTTGGGAATGTTTTTTGTGTTCTTTTTAGGTTTCTCCCTCCCCAGGTCTCTCTCGGAGCGCTCCCGGGCCAGCTCTTTAACTTGGGAGTCTCCCATCCTAGCGCCACATGAGGTGTGCAACTCCTCCCTCACCCCCCTGACCCCCTGACGCAGGGCCCAGATGCCCAAACTTACCTCCTGAGGAACAAGCTATACCTGACCGCTAACTTTCCCGCCCCGCCATCATTATCGGCCCAAAAACATGAAAGCCTAAAATCCAGCCCAAAGTCTCTGGATTGGGGCTTGAACCCACAAACCTCTGACTCGGAGGTGGGAGTGCTACCAACTGAACCCTAGATGACACAACGGAATGAAGACTTTTATTTATTAGTCCAGTTGAAAGCTCTTTAATCAGATTCCAAGCAGAAAGCAACAATCAGAGAACATTACAAAGTGACAGCAGTTTCAAGTCAGCACAAAAACTGACCCACAAATTTGAAATCTACCTCAATTTGCCCGTAAGGGTCAGTTTGTTCATATTTGTTTTTGTTAAAATAATAAGAGTTTCATCATGCTGATGTCACAGAAATAAGCAAATCAGAAAGAAATGGCAGGAAGTAAATTAACATGTTTTCATCTGCTGAAGAGTTTGGGAGCATTAAGAGCTTTGTCTATGAGCTGTTTCAGCCATGGCTCAGTGGGTTACTCTCTCACCTCTGAGTCAGAAGGTTGTGTGTTCTAAGTCCCACTCCAGAGACTTAAGCACGAAAATCTAGGCTGATGCTTCAGTGCAGTGCTGAGGGAGTGCTGTGCTGTCAGAGGTGCTGTCTTTCGGATAAGAAAACTGAGTCCCTGTCTGCTCTCTCAGGTGGATGTAAAAGATCCCGTGGCACTATTTCGAAGAAGAGCAAGGGAGTTCTCCCTGGTGTGCTGGCCAATATTTATCCCTCAATCAGCATCATTATATAAAGACAGATTTTGTGGTCATTATTAAATTGCTGTTTGTGGGAGCTTGCTGTGCGCAAATTAACTGCTGTGTTTCCTACATTACATAAGTGACTATCCTTCAAACGTACTTCATTGGCTGTAAATCACTTTGAGACATCTGGTGACTGTGAAAGGCGCTACATAAATGCAAGTCTTTCTTTTCTTCTGAAGCTGGTAAATACATGCCAGGCATGTAGTGATTATGGTGCTGGATTGGCAACTGGGGGGAGCAATTCTAACCTAACTTGGCCATTGGTAATTGACATGATCGGATGGATCACTGGGTTTACACCTCGCCTGAATTTACTCCCCATGGAAGTCAATGGATTGTGGCTAAAAACCCGACTGTTTCATTAATGTCCTTCAAGGAAGGGAGCCTGACACTCTACGTCTGGCTGACATGTGACTTCATTCCCACAGCAAGCCTCTCAGTAGCGAACAATCGCTACATAATTCAAAAATAAGGAAAGAATTGGATGAACCTATCACCAAAAACCCAGACATCATAACAGCACAAGACTTAACAGCCTATCATATCAGGATAAGACTTGGGTAATGTCAGCTCAGTCGACCCTGCAAATCTTCCTCACTAGGATCTGGGATCTTGTGCCCAAATTGAGAGAGCTGTCCCACAGACCAGCCAAGCAACAGCCTCACAGAATCATACCTACCAGCCAACAGCCCAGACGCCTCCATCACCATCCCTGGGTCTGTCTTGCCCCAGCAGTAGGACAGACCCACCAGAGGTGGGGGCACAGTGGTATAGTCAGGTGGGAGTGGTCTTCAGCATTGACTCTGGACCTCATGAAGTCTCATGATCTCAGATCAAATAAAGTGCATGAAACCTCCTACTGACCACCATTTACTTCCTTCCTCGACTGAAGGATCAGCTAATGTCCATGTTGAATGTCACTTGGAGGATATTCTGAGGGAATCAAAAACATAGAATGTACACTGGGTGGGAAATTTCGAAGTCAATCACCAAGAGTGGCTCGGTTGCACCACCATTGACTGAGCTGGTCAAACTCCGAAGGGCACAGCTGCCAGAATGGGTAAGGTGGTGAGGGAACCAAAATGAGGAAATAACCTACTTGACCTTGTCCTCATTAACCAACCACACCTGTCCAGGAAGCAGTATACGAGTTACTATCACACAATTCATGAACCACTGTGGGCTTTTAGCAGAAATGGATATCACCGCAATGTAACCTCATAGCCTGACACATCCCTCACTCTTGGGTGACTAACCCTGGTTCAACAGTGAATGTAGAAGGGTGTGCCAGAAGCAGCACCAGGCATACCTTAGAATCAGGTACTAACCCAGTGCAGCTAAACACCCAATAAACCAAACTATAGTCGGAACTAAGTAGTCCCATAACCAATGGATCGAAGCTGAGCTCTGGCCCACCACATCCAGCTGAGAATGGTGACCAACAATCAGGCAACAAGCATTAAAACAATGGCATGCGCAGAAAACCGGCTTTTCCGATCTGTCAAGTTTCTGGCTTGACAGAGCCTCCGTATCTCGGGAACGAGAACATTTGCACGGGCAAGATTGCGGCATTTACGCATATCTTGCCCAGCAAATGTCCTCAAAACTCTTGCACCTGATAAAAGCAGGCACATGGCCTACTTTTACAGGTGTAAGAGTTTAAAAACATACAAAAATATAAATAACTTAAAAGTAAAAAAACACATTTTTTAAAACCCTGTCCAATACGTTACATTTATTTTTAACCATAATTAAAACTTTTTTTTTAAATCGGCAAATTTTTTTTCTTTAAAAAACATTTCTAACAACTTTAATTTCTATTAATGTATTTATATGAGGTGCTTTTTTCATGTTTTATGTAACATTTGAGTGTTTGGGGTGTTTCTCATTCATAGTAATAGGAGTTTCCGATTTACGAATCTCCTATTACTATGAATGATTAAATACTTACCTGTGTTTGGGTGTCCAGGCCCACGTGACTCCTGCGGACGCCCCAACATGAATGCGCTCCGTTGCGCAAGAAGAGGAGGCCTTGAGTCCGGGATCTCGGGCGGGCATTCGGCCAAAAAGTAAGTGCGCATCGTTTCTCTTATTTTTAGTCGAACGCCCGTGGGAAGAAGAAACAGGAATTTCTGGGCCAATGACTTGCATTTATATAACACCTTCAACATAGTAAAACGTCCCAAGGCGCTTGACAGGAGTGTTAACAAACAAAGTTTGACACCAAGCCACATAAGAAGATATTAGGACAGGTGAGAAAAAGCTTGGTCAAAGAGAGGTCGAGAGGCAGAGAGATTTAAGGAGGGAATTCCAGAGCTCAGGGCCTAGGCAGCTGAAGGCACAATGGGGATGCACAAGAGACCAGATTTGGAGGAGCGCAGAGCTCTCAGAGGATTGTAGGGCTGGAGAAGGTTTCAGAGATAGGGAAACATAGAAACACAGAAACATAGAAAATAGGTGCAGGAGTAGGCCCTTCTAGCTTGCACCGCCATTCAATGAGTTCATGGCTGAACATGCAACTTCAGTACCCCATTCCTGCTTTCTCGCCATACCTCTTGATCCCCCTAGTAATAAGGACAAGGCAATGCTGGGATGTGAACACGAGGATGAGAATTTTAAATTCGAGATATTAATAGGAGTCAATGTAGGTCAGCGAGCAAAGGTGTGTGATGGGTGGATGGGACTTGGTGCGAGCTAGGATACAGGCAGCAGAGTTTTGGATGAGCTGAAGTTTATGCAGGGTGGAAGATGGGAGGCCGGCCAGGAGAGCGTTGGAATAGTATTCGATATCTGTGGGCCTTCAAGTAGATTTTGCAGCATAGCATTTACTTTGGAACATGCTGGGTAATCAGAAATGAACGGACTGGATTTAGCTCCGATGAGGGATGTGTACAGCAGGATATGAGTTTACAAAGAATTTCATAGGCCCTGAAATTGGTGGCCTTACCGCCCACTGCCGCTGTCTGCCGCTGACTGCCGCCGAGTTTTTTTGCCGCTCTCCCCTTGGTGACAGATTCCCCTTGGTCTGATGCCGGCGGGAGGGGAGTACCGCTGGGAACCGCCCGCTGACGCCTGCTGGCGGCCAAGTCGTGTAAGTGACCTCCCGCCCGCCGAGTTGCCATATTGGTGCGGGCGAGAGTCGGCGGCAGCAGGGGGAAGGACGGCTGCGTGGAGGCAGCTCGAACCCCGACAGTAAGTACGAAGACCTGCGAAAAAAGGTTAGTGAATATGTTTTAATTTTTTTTCTTTCAGTGTTTTACCTGCATGGGGTCCTTTGGGCGGCACTTGGACGGGCCTTGGCTTTGACCAAGTTCGGGCCCAGAGAAATTTACAGCAAAAAACAGGCCATTCAGCCCCAACTGGTCTGTGTTGTGTATCTGTAAAGCATGCACTCCCGTGTTCTGCCACCAGGGAGCGCATCCCCTGAAGTATCACGAGATCCCAGCATCCCTTGGGAGCCGCAATATAAGCCGGCCCAGAAGGCCTGTTCCTCACTCTGGAGTGTCTTAATAAAGACTGAGGTCATTGTTACTTTAACCTCCCTGTGTGTAGTCTCATCTATGTCAGGAACACAATAACTGGCGACGAGGATACGAATCCAACGCAAAGGTGCAGCAAACTGTGGGCATCCTGGAGAAGTTCTTGGAGGGTGAGGACTGGGAAGCCTACGTCGAACGGCTAGACCAGTACTTTGTAGCCAACGAGCTGGACGGAGAAGGAAGTGCTGCAAAAAGGAGAGCGGTCCTCCTCACGGTCTGCGGGGCACCAATCCTACAGCCTCATGAAGAATCTTCTGGCTCCGGTGAAACACACAGATAAGTTGTATGAGGAGCTGTGTACACTGGTTCGGGAGCATCTTAACCCAAGGGAGAGCATGCTGATGGCGAGGTATTGGTTCTACACGTGCCAGCGATCTGAAGGTCAGGAAGTGGCGAGCTACGTCGCCGAGCTAAGGCGACTTGCAGGACAATGTGAGTTTCATGGCTACCTGGAGCAAATGCTCAGAGACTTTTTTGTACCAGATGACTCAGAGTCCGCAACAAAGGATGAATGCAAGGCAATTCACACTTTGTTGGCGCTGTGGAGGCTTCCATTCAGCCTATTCATGCCGCTTCAAAGGGTATGTTTGCAAGAGCTGTGGAACAATGGGCACCACCAACGAGCTTGCAAACGAGCTGCAAGCTCTGCAAAACCTGCTAACCCCCACGTGGCAGAGGAAGATCAGACCATGGTGGATCAAAGCAATTTCGAGCCTCAGAGAGAGGAGGCAGATGCTGAAGTACACGGGGTGTACACATTTTCGATGAAATGTCCACCTATAATGCTAAACATAAAATTGAATGGCTTACCTGAAGCCATGGAACTGGACACTGGCACTAGCCAATCCATCATGAGTAAAAATCCACACGAAACTGAGAACGTACACCAAAGAGCTTATCACTGTCCTGGGCAGCACCGTGGTCAAAGTCACCTACGAGAGCACGGTACAAAAACTGTCTCTCTGGATTGTCCCGGGTGATGGCCCCACGCTGCTTGGAAGGAGCTGGCTGGACAAAATCCGCTGGAACTGGGATGACATCCGAGCGCTATCACATGTCGATGAGGCCTCATGTACCCAGGTTCTTAACAAATTTCCTTTCCTTTTTGAGCCAGGCATTGGAAACTTTTCCGGGGCGAAGGTGCAGATCCACTTGGTCCCAGAGGCATGACCCATTCACCACAAGGCGCGAGCGGTACCTCACATGATGAGGGAGAGAGTGGAAATTGAGCTGGACAGGCTGCAACGCGAGGGCATCATCTCCCCAGTGAAATTTAGCGATTGGGCCAGCCCGATTGTTCCAGTACTCAAAAGTGATGGCACGGTCAGGATTTGCAGCGATTATAAAGTAACTATTAATCGTTTCTCGCTACAGGACCAATACCCGCTACCGAAGGCAGACGATCTATTTGCGACGCTGGCAGGAGGCAAGACGTTCACCAAGCTCGACCTGACTTCGGCCTACATGATGCAGGAGCTGGAGGAGTCTTCGAAGGGCCTCACCTGCATCAACACGCACAAGGGACTGTTCATCTACAACAGATGCCCAATTGGAATTCGGTCGGCTGCAGCGATCTTCCAGAGAAACATGGAGAGCCTACTCAAGTCGGTACCACGCACGGTGAATTTTCTGGATGACATATTGGTCACGGGTCGGGACACCGCCGAGCACCTACAAAACCTGGAGGATGTCCTCCAGTGACTGGATCGCGTAGGGCTGTGGCTGAAGAGGTCGAAATGCGTCTCCATGGCAACAGAAGTGGAGTTTTTGGGGAGAACGATCGCGGCGGACGGCATTCGGCCCACAGACACTAAGACAGAGGCTATCAGGAACACGACCAGGCCACAGAACATCACAGAGCTGTGGTCGTTCCTGGGACTCCTCAACTATTTTGGTAACTTCCTACCGGGGTTAAGCATCCTCTTAGAGCCCCTACATGTGTTATTGTGTAAAGGTGAGAACTGGGTATGGGGAAAAAAACCAAGTAATTGTTTTTGAGAAAGCCAGAAACATTTTATGTTCCAACAAGCTGCTTGTATTGTATAACCCGTGTAAAAGACTTGTGCTAGCATGTGACGCGTCGTCGTACGGAGTCGGGTGTGTATTACAACAAGCTAATGTTGCGGGGAAGTTGCAACCTGTCGCCTATGCCTGCAGGAGCTTGTCTAAGGCCGAGAGGGTCTACAGCATGATTGAAAAAGAGGCATTAGCGTGTGTGTTCGTGGTAAAGAAAATGCTTCAGTACCTGTTTGGCCTCAAATTTGAGCTGGAAACCGATCACAAGCCCCTCATATCCCTGTTCACTGAAAGCAAGGGGATAAATACGAATGCCTCAGCCCGCATACAAAGGTGGGCACTCGCGCTATCAACATATAACTATACCATCCACCACAGGCCAGTTTCCGAGAACTGTGCAGATGCTCTCAGTCGGCTACCATTGCCCACCACGGGGGTGGAAATGGCGCAGCCTGCAAACTTGTTGATGGAGGCGCAGCCTGCAAACTTGTTGATGGTCATGGAAGCGTGTGAAAATGATAAATCACCTGTCACGGCACACCAGATTAGGACTTGGACCAGCCAAGATCCTCTGCTGTCCCTCGTAAAAAAACTGTGTACTGCATGGGAGCTGGGCCAGCATCCCCGTTGAAATGCAAGAACTAATCAAGCAGTTTCAGTGGCGAAAGGATGAGCTGTCCATTCAGGCAGACTGCCTGTTGTGGGGTAACCGCGTAGTGCTACCCAAAAAGGGCAGGGAGACATTCATCTCTGATCTCCACAGCACACACCCAGGTATAGTAATGATGAAAGCAATAGCCAGATCGCACGTGTGGTGGCCCTATATCAACTCTGACTTAGAGTCCTGTGTACAGCAATGCAGTGTGTGTGCTGAGTTGAGCAACACGCCCAGAGAGGCACCACTAAATTTGTGGTCCTGGCCCTCCAGACCATGGTTAAGGATCCATGTCGACTATACGGGCCCATTTCTTGGTAAAATGTTCCTGGTGGTGGTGGATACTTTTTCAAAATGGATTGAACGTGAAATAATGTCGGGAAGCACCACCACCGCCACCATTGAAAGCCTGAGAGCCATGTTTGCCATCCACAGCCTGCCTGACATACTGGTCAGTGACAACGGGCCATGTTTCACCAGTGCCGAATTTAAAGAATTCATGACTCGCAATGGGATCAAACATGTCACCTCGGCCCCGTTTAAACCAGCCTCCAATGGGCAGGCAGAGTGGGCAGTAGAAACAATCAAACAGCCTTAAATGAGTCACAGAAGGCTCACTCCAAACCCACCTGTCCCTAGTACTGCTCAGCTACCACACGAGACCCCACTCGCTCACAGGGGTGCCCCCGGCTGAGCTACTCATGAAAAGGAAACTTAAAACCAGACTCTCGCTGGTTCACTCCAACCTGCATGATCAGGTAGAGAGCAGGCAGCAGCAACAAAATGTAAACGATGGTCGTTCCACTGTGTCACGGGAAATTGATCTGAATGACCCTGTGTATGTGCTAAACTATGGACATGGTCCCAAGTGGATCGCGGGCACGGTGATAGCTAAAGAAGGGAGTAGGGTGTTTGTCGTCAAGCTTGACAATGGATAAATTTGATGAAAGCACCTGGACCAAACGGTTCACAGACTGCCCTGAACAACCCACAGCAGACAACCACCTTTTTTGAGCACACAACACACACCCAAAGGATCAACGACACCACCCCAAGGATCAACGACACCACCCCGGACCAGGAAATCGAACCCACCATGCCCAACAGCGCAGCAAGGCCAGGCTCACCCAGCAGCCCTGCAGGGCCAACAACACGCCAGCCCAACAAGGGCACAGCCAACACACCAGAACAGACATTTGTACCGAGGCGGTCCACCAGGGAAAGAAAGGCTCCCGACCGCCTCACCTTGTAAATAGTTTTCACTTTGACTTTGGTGATGTTGTGTATCTGTAAAACATGCACTCCCATGTTCTGCCACCAGGGAGTGCATCCCCTGAAGTCCCAAGGCATCCCAGCATCCCATGGAAGCACTGTATATAAGCTGGCCCATAAGGCCTGTTACTCACTCTGGAGTGTCTTATTAAAGACTGAAGTCACTGTTACTTTAACCTCCCTGTGTGCAGTCTCATCTGTGTTAGGAACACAATAGTCTGTGCTGGTGTTTATGCTGCACACGAGCCTCCTCCCACCCTACTTCATCTCACTCTATCAACATATCCTTCTATTGCTTTCTCCATCATGTGTTTTTCCAGCTTTCCCTTAAATGCATCTATACTATTCGTCTCAACCGCTCCTTGTGGTAGCAAGTTAAACATTCTCACCACCCTCTGGGTAAAACATTTTATTCTGATTTCCTTTATTAGTGATTATCTTATATTTATGGCCCCTAGTTTTGGTCTCCCCCAAAAGTGGAAACAGCTTCTCTATGTCTACCCGATCAAAACCCTTCATAATTAAAAAAAAGAGACACCTATTAGGTCACCTCTCAGCCTTCTCTTTTCAAGAACCCCCCCCCCCCCCAGCCTGTTCAGTCTTTGCTGATAATTAAATGACTTTATTTGAGATTGAGGACCATTGTAATGTTCAGGATGAAAACCAATTAGATCAACTTTCATCCAGTTCTGTGAGGCCCTTGATGGTTCCTGTCACCCACAGGAAGAATTTAGAAACAATTGGCGTGAACAGCTGAATCTCCGATTTTATCTGCAGTGTGAGCTGTGCTTCGAACATTGAGAGACTTATAAAACAGAATCATACAATCATACAGCACAGAAGGAGGCCATATGGCACATTGTGCCTGTGCTGGCTCTTTGGTAGAGTGATCCAATTAATCCCACGCCCCTGCTCTTTACCCATTACCCTACAAATATTTTTTTTCAAATATTTATCCAATTCCCTTTTGAAAGTTCCCATTGGATCTGATTCCACTATCCTTTCAGGCAGTGTATTCCAGATCATAACAACAACAAATTGTATTTATATAGCGCCTTTAACGTAGTGAAACATCCCAAGGCGCTTCACAGAAGTATTATGAGACAAAAAAAAATTGCCACCAAGCCGCAGAAGTAGAAACTAGAGCTGGTGACCAAAAGCTTGGCCAAAGAGGTAGGTTTAAAGGAGCTTCTTGAAGGAGGAAAGAGAGGTATAGAGATGGAGAGGTTCCAGAGCTTGGGGCCTAGGCCATAGAAGGCACGGCTACCAATGGTTGAGCGATTATAATCAGGGATGCTCAAGAGTGTAGAATTAGAGGAGCGCAGACATCTCGGGGGGTTGTGGGGCTGGAGGAGATTACAGAGATAGGGAGGGAGAGGCCATGGAGGGATTTGAAAATAAGGATGAGAATTTTGAAACTGAGGTGTTGCTTAACCGGGAGCCAATGTAGGTCAGTGATCACAGGGGTGATGGGTGAGCAGGACTTGGTATGGGTAAGGACATGGGCAGCCGAGTTTTGGATCAGCTCTAGTTTACGTAGGGTAGAATGTGGGAGGCCTGCCAGGAGTGGGTTGGAATAGTCAGGTCTAGAGGTAACAAAGTCATGGATGAGGGTTTCAGCAGCGGATGAGCTGAGGCAGGGGTGGAGATGGGTGACGTTACGCAGGTGAAAATAGACGGTCTTAGTTATGCTGCGGATATGTGGTCGAAAGCTCATTTCAGGGTCAAATATGACACCAAGATTGCGAATAGTCTGGTGCAGCCTCAGACAGAAGTTGGAGAGAGGGATGGAGTCAGTGGCTGGGGAATGGAGTTTGTGACGGGGACCGAAAGCAATAGCTTCAGTCTTCCCAATATTCAATTGGAGAAAATTTCTGGTCATGTCGGACAAGCAGTCTGACAATTTAGAGACCATGGAGGGGTTGAGAGAAGTGGTCATGAGGTAGAGCTGGGTGTCATCAGAGTACATGAGGAAACTGACACTGTGTTTTCTGATGCTGTCACCAAAGGGGACCAAGAATAGATCCCTGGGGGGCACCAGAGGTAACGATGCGGGGCGGGAAGAGAAGCCGTTGCAGGTGATTCTCTGGTTATGATTAGATAGATAAGAATGGAACCAGGCGAGTGCAGTGGACAATGGTGGAGAGGCATTGGAGAAGGATAGTGTGGTCAACCGTGTCAAGGCTGCAGACAAGTCAAGAAGGACGAGGAGGGATAGCTTGCCTTTGTCACAATCACAAAGAATGTCATTTGTGACTTTGATGAGAGCCGTTTCAGTGCTGTGGCAGGAGCAGAAACCGGATTGGAGGGATTCAAACATGGAATTGCGGGAAAGATGGGCACGGATTTGGGAGGCGACAACATGTTCCAGGACTTTGGAGAGGAAAGGGAGGTTGGAGATGGGGCGATAGTTTGCAAGGACAGAGAGGTCGAGGGTTGTTTTTGAGGAGAGGAGTGATGACGGCAGATTTTGAGAGAAAGGGGGACAGTACCTGAGGAGAGAGAACTGTTAACAATGTCAGCTAACATGGGAGCCAGAAAAGGAAGTTGGGTGATCAGCAGTTTGGTGGGAATATGGTCAAGGGAGCAGGAAGTGGGTCTCATGGACAGGATGAGCTCAGAAAGGTCACGAAGGGGAGATTGGAGAGAAACTGGAGAAAGATGTGAGGTCAGGACGAGGGCAGGATGACCCTTAGAGGAAGTTTGGCCCGGTGAGTTAGGGGAAGGAGGGGAAGAGGCAGAGGTGGCTGAACGGATGGTCTCAATCTTAGAGACAAAGAAGTCCATGAGCTCCTCACAATTATTATCGGAGGTGAGGGTGGAGACTGCGGAGAGAGGTTTAAAAAGGCGGTTTGCAGTGGAGAATAGAAGCCAGGGGTTATCTTTACATTCCAGAATGAGTCTGGAATAGTGAGCGGTTTTGGCAGACGCGAGCAGGACCCGATAATGCTTTATGTGGTCCAGCCAGACCTGGCGGTGAATGACTAAACCAGTTGTCCGCCACATCCGTTCAAGTCTGCGTTCCTTGGACTTAAGGGAGCGAAGATCAAGGCTGTACCAGGGGGAACGGCCAGAGTGAGAGAAAGTAATTGTTTTAACAGGGACAAGGGCATCAAAGGTGGTGGTGAGGGTGTGATTGATCAGATCAGTAGCTGCAGAAATCTCATGGTGAATGGAGGACCAAAGGCTGGGAGTTCATTAGTGCAGTTGTAAGAGAGTTGGGAGAGCCCAGGGGCGGATACAGAAGGAGGCAGGGTTGGGTGGGGCAGTGGAAGGGGGATGTGGGTGGAGAGCGATACGAGGGAGTGGTCAGAGATGGCCTGATCTGCAATTGATGCTACTGTGTTCCTAACACAGATGAGACTGCACACAGGGAGGTTAAAGTAACAGTGACCTCAGTCTTTAATAAGACATTGCAGAGTGAGAAACAGGCCTTAGGGGCCGGCTTATATACAGTGCTCCCAAGGGATGCTGGGATCCCTTGGGACTTCAGGGGATGAGCTCCCTGGTGGCGGAACATGGGAGTGCATGTTTTACAGATACACAACATCACTGCCCCCACCCCCCAAAGTCAAAGTGAAAACTATTTACAAGGTGAGGCCGTCGAGAGCCTTTCTTTCCCTAGTGGACCGCCTTGGTACAAATGTCTGTTCTGGTGTGTTGGCTGTGCCCTCGCTGGGCTGGCGTGTTGTTGGCCCTGCAGGGCTGCTAGTTGAGCCTGGCCTTGCTGGGCTGTTGGGCGTGATGGGTTTGATTTCCTGGTCCGGCACGGTGTTGTTGATCCTTTGGTTGTGTGTTGTGGGCTCGAAAAAGGTGGTGTCTGCTGTGGGTTGTTCAGGGCAGTCTGTGAACCGCAGCCTCGTTTGGTCCAGGTGCTTTCTGCAAATTTGTCCATTGTCCAGTTTGACTACAAACACCCTATTGCCTTCTTTAGCTATCACCGTGCCCGTGATCCACTTGGGACCATGTCTATAATTTAGCACCGACACAGAGTCATTCAGATCAATTTCCCGTGACACAGTGGAACGATCATCGTTTACATTTTGTTGCTGCCGCCTGCTCTCTATCTGATCATGCAGGTTGGGGTGAACTAGCGAGAGTCTGGTTTTAAGTGTCCTTTTCATGAGTAGCTCAGTCGGGGAGACCCCTGTGAGCGAGTGGGGTCTCGTGCGGTAGCTGAGCAGTAATCGGGACAGGCGGGTTTGGAGTAAGCCTTCTGTGACTCGTTTAAGGCTCTGTTTGATTGTTTGTACTACCCGCTCTGCCTGCCCATTGGAGGCTGGTTTAAACGGGACCGAGGTGAAATGTTTGATTCCATTGCAGGTCATGAATTCTTTAAATTCGGCACTGGTGAAACATGGCCCATTGTCACTGACCAGTATGTCAGGCAGGCCGTGGGTGGCAAACATGGCTCTCAGGCTTTCAATGGTGGCGGTGGTGGTGCTTCCCGGCATTATTTCACGTTCAATCCATTTTGAAAAAGCATCCACCACCACCAGGAACATTTTACAGAGAAACGGGCCCGCATAGTCGACATGGATCCTCGACCACGGTCTGGAGGGCCAGGACCACAAACTTAGTGGTGCCTCTCTGGGCGCGTTGCTCAACTGAGCACACACACTGCATTGCCGTACATAGGACTCGAAGTCAGAGTCGATACCGGGCCACCACACGTGGGATCTGGCTATTGCTTTCATCATTACTATACCCGGGTGTGTGCTGTGGAGATCCGAGATGAACGTCTCCCTGCCCTCTTTTGGTAACACTACACGTTTACTCCACAACAGGCAGTCTGCCTGAATGGGCAGCTCATCCTTTCGCCGCTGGAACAGCTTGATTAGCTCTTGCATTTCAACGGGGATGCTGGCCCAGCTCCCATGCAGTACACAGTTTTTTTACTAGGGAAAGCAGAGGATCTTGGCTGGTCCAAGTCCTGATCTGGCGGGCTGTGACAGGTGATTTATCATTTTCAAACGCTTCCATGACCATCAACAAGTCTGCGGGCTGCGCCACCATCAACAAGTTTGCAGGCTGCGCCATTTCCACCTCCGTGATGGGCAATGGTAGCTGACTGAGAACATCCGCACAGTTCTCGGTGCCTGGCCTGTGGTGGATGGTATAGTTATACGCTGATAGCATGAGTGCCCACCTTTGTATGCGGGCTGAGGCATTATTATTTATCCCCTTGTTTTCAGCGAACAGGGATGTGAGGGGCTTGTGATCGGTTTTCCAGCTCAAATTTGATGCCAAACAGGCACTGATGCATTTTCTTTACCCCGAACACACACGCGAATGCCTCTTTCTCAATCATGCTGTAGGTCCTCTCGGCCTTAGACAAGCTCCTGGAAGCATAGGCGACACGTTGCAACTTCCCCGCAACGTTAGCTTGTTGTAATACACACCCGACTCCATACGATGACGCGTCACATGCTAGCACAAGTCTTTTACACGGGTTATACAATACAAGCAGCTTGTTGGTGCATAAAATGTTTCTGGCTTTCTCAAAATCAATTACTTGTTTTTTTTCCCCATATCCAGTTCTCACCTTTACACAATAACACATGTAGGGGCTCTAAGAGGTGCTTAACCCCGGTAGGAAGTTACCAAAATAGTTGAGTCCCAGGAACGACCGCAGCTCCGTGCCGTTCTGTGGCCTGGGCGCTTTCCTGATAGCCTCTGTCTTGGCATCTGTGGGCCGAATGCCATCCGCCGCGATCTTTCTCCCCAAAAAACTCCACTTCTGTTGCCATGAAGATGCATTTCGACCTCTTCAGCCGCAGCCCTACGCGATCCAGTCGCTGGAGGACCTCCTCCAGGTTTTGCAGGTGCTCAACAGTGTCCCGACCCGTGACCAATATGTCGTCCTGAAAGACACCGTGTGTGGTACCGACTTGAGTAGGCTCTCCATGCTTCTCTGTAAGATCGCTGCAGCCGACTGAATTCCAAACGTGCATCTGTTGTAGATGAACAGTCCCTTGTGTGTGTTGATGCAGGTGAGGCCCTTCAAAGACTCCTCCAGCTCCTGCGTCATGTAGGCCGAAGTCAGGTCGAGCTTGGTGAACGTCTTGCCTCCTGCCAGCGTCGCAAATAGGGCGTCTGCCTTAGGTAGCGGGTATTGGTCCTGTAGCGAGAAACAATTAATAGTTGCTTTATAATCGCCGCAAATCCTGACCGTGCCATCACTTTTGAGTACTGGAACAATCGGGCTGGCCCACTCGCTGAATTCCACTGGGATGATGCCCTCGCGTTGCAGCCTGTCCAGCTCGATTTCCACTCTCTCCCTCATCATGTGAGGTATCGCTCGCGCCTTGTGGTGAATGGGTCGTGCCTCTGGGACCAAGTGGATCCGCACCTTCGCCCGGAAAAGATTCCAATGCCTGGCTCAAAAAGGGAAGGAAATTTGTTAAGAACATGGGTACATGAGGCCTCATCGACATGTGATAGCACTCGGATGTCATCCCAGTTCCAGCGGATTTTGCCCAGCCAGTTCCTTCCAAGCAGTGTGGGGCCAACGCCGGGACAATCCAGAGTGGCAGTTCGTGCACCGTGCCCTCGAAGGTGACCTTGACCATGGCGCTGCCCAGGACAGTGATAAGCTCTTTGGTGTATGTTCTCAGTTTTATGTGGATGGGGCTCAGGGCTGGTCTGAATGCCTTGTTGCACCACAGTCTCTCAAACATCTTTTTACTCATGATCGATTGGCTAGCGCCAGTGTCCAGTTCCATGGCTACGGGTAAGCCATTCAATTTTATATTTAGCGTCATAGGTGGACAGTTCGTCGAATATGTGTGCATCCCGTGTACTTCAGCGTCTGTCTCCTCTCTCTGAGGCTCAAAATTGCTTTGATCCACCATGGACCGATCTTCCTCTGCCACGTGGTGGTTAGCAGGTTTTGCAGAGCTTGCAGCTCGTTTGCAAGCTCGTTGGAGGTGCCCATTGTTCCACGGCTCTTGCAAACATACCCTTTGAAGCGGCATGAATAGGCTGAATGGAAGCCTCCACAACACCAACAAGGTGTGAATTGCCTTGCATTCATCCTTTGTTGGGGACTCTGAGTCATCTGGGTCACCTGAGGCCTGCTTGCAGTTGCAGACTCGTGGGTTCTGCCCTGTACATTTCTGCTCGCAAACACAGTTCCAGTTAATTTATAAACATTGCTAGCACTTGTGTGCTGAGAGATTTGTTTGGTGTTATCAAAGGTGGACATAAACGCCTGTGCTATCGCAATGGCCTTACTGAGGATCGGTGTCTCTGCAGACAAAAGTTTTCGTAGGATGGTCTTGTGGCCAATGCCCAGTACAAAAAAGTTTCTGAGAATTTGCTCCAGATCGCCATCAAACTCACATTGTCCTGCAAGTCGCCTTAGCTCGGCGACGTAGCTCGCCACTTCCTGACCTTCAGATCGCTGGCACGTGTAGAACCGATACCTCGCCATCAGCACACTCTTCCTCGAGTTAAGATACTCCCGAACCAGTGTACACAGCTCCTCATACGACTTACCTGTGGGTTTCACCAGAGCCAAAAGATTCTTCATGAGGCTGTAGGTCGGTGCCCCGCAGACTGTGAGGAGGACCGCTCTCCTTTTTGCAGCGCTTCCTTCTCCGTCCAGCTCGTTGGCTATAAAGTACTGGTCTAGCCGTTCGACATAGGCTTCCCAGTCCTCACCCTCCGAGAACTTCTCCAGGAGGCCCACAGTTTGCTGCATCTTTGCATTGGATTCGTATTCTCGTCGCCAGTTATTGTGTTCCTAACACAGATGAGGCTGCACACAGGGAGGTTAAAGTAACAATGACCTCAGTCTTTAATAAGAAACTCCAGAGTGAGGAACAGGCCTCAGGGGCCGGCTTATATACAGTGCTCCCAAGGGATGCTGGGATCCCTTGTGACTTCAGGGGATGAGCTCCCTGGTGGCGGAACATGGGAATGCATGCTTTACAGATAAACAACAGATACGATGGGAGTAGCGAGGCCACAAGAGATGGCAAGGTCAAGGGGCTGGCCGTGAATATGGGTTGGGGAGTTTACATGGGGGGAGAAATTAAGGGAGGATAGGAGGCTAGTGAACTCAGAGGAGAGAGAGTATGATGAATTGAAATGGAGGCTAAAATCACTGAGGATGAGAAGTCGCTTGGTGCAGAGGGAGGAAAATAGTGAAGAAATATGGGTAATAAAAATGTTCTGGTACTTGGGTGGGCGGCAGAAAAACAGAAGCTTAAGTGAGAGGCGAGAGGGGTGGAATAGGGCGAGATGCTCAAAGGAGGAGAAAGTGCTGGAGGAGCAGAGGGACAGACCAAGCTGTGATTTGCTGATGAGAGTCACACCACCACCACAGTGGTCTGAGCAGGGCAAGTGGTGGAAGGTATAGCCAGGCGGGGAGACTTCATTTAAGGGTAAGGTGTCATCGCCCTTCAACCCGGTTTCCGTCAGAGCCATGACGTCGATGCAATCATCACGATAAACACATGGATGGCAAGGGCCTTGATCGCAAGTGAACAGACGTTCTGGAGGGAGATGTGGAGAGGGTCAGTGATGGTTGCCCCACTGCCTGCGTCCACATAGTCAGTGCTGGGGAAGGTGGGGAGGGGGGGGCTGCGGGGGGGTGAGTTGGATGGGGAGGAGATTGGCCAGATTAGCCCCCAGGCGGGAAGGTCGGCGAGAGAGTAGGATGGAACAGTTGTGTTGTTGCGTTAAAACATTCTTCATTTCCCTGCTGGTTCTTTTGCCAATGACCTGAAATCTGTGTCCACTGGTCACTGATCCACCTGGTGCAACCAGTTTCTCCTTATTTACTCGAACCAAAACCCCACATAATTATGAACACCTCTATAGAATCTCCCAATTACTTTCTCTGCTCTGAAATTATTTCCTGAACCAGGAGTAAAACAAAATTGTTCAATGTCAACCGTCTTTGTCAAGGGTCTGTTAAAGGGACGTACATGGACGGCTAGAAATTTGTTAGCCCCCGAAAACAGGTACGGGGATTGTGATGCGCGGTCACCCCTTGCCTGTTCAAAGGAATGCAGGCAGCGTGCTAACTTTGTGCTGCCTGCTGATTAACATACTACTGAATGGCTGAACATTGAGCAGGGGGCCCAAGTTCATGTCAGGCTGGCACCAATTAAAGCTGTCCTGCACTTCTTAAAGGCAGTTTACATCTCTGAAAGGCGAGGTGCATTCTGGCTGCAGCAGGTTATTCCAACTGGCTGGGGAACAGAGTGAGAGTAGCAAAAAGTATTACTTAAGTCACAACAGTGGGCTCCAAGGTTCTCCGATTCAGCACTGGAGGCCTTGGTGCAGGAGGTGGACAGGAGGAGTGAAGTCCTGTTTCAGGAGGGGACCAGGAGGGGTGAGGTCCTGTTTCAGGAGGGGGACAGGAGGAGTGAGGTCCTGTTTCAGGAGGGGGCCAGGAGGAGTGAGGTCCTGTTTCAGGAGTGGGACAGGAGGAGTGAAGTCCTGTTTCAGGAGGGGACCAGGAGGAGTGAGGTCCTGTTTCAGGAGGGGACCAGGAAGAGTGAAGTCCTGTTTCAGGAGGGGGCCAGGAGGAGTGAAGTCCTGTTTCAGGAGTGGGACAGGAGGAGTGAAGTCCTGTTTCAGGAGGGGGACAGGAGGAGTGAGATCCTGTTTCAGGAGGGGACCAGGAGGAATGAGGTCCTGTTTCAGGAGGGGGACAGGAGGAGTAAGGTCCTGTTTCAGGAGGAGGACAGGAGGAGTAAGGTCCTGTTTCAGGAGGGGACCAGGAGGAGTGAGGTCCTGTTTCAGGAGGGGGACAGGAGGAGTGAGGTCCTGTTTCAGGTGGGGACCAGGAGGAGTGAGGTCCTGTTTCAGGTGGGGACCAGGAGGAGTGAGGTCCTGTTTCAGGGGGGGACAGGAGGAGTGAGGTCCTGTTTCAGGGGGGGACAGGAGGAGTGAGGTCCTGTTTCAGGAGGGGGACAGGAGGAGTGAGGTCCTGTTTCAGGAGGGGGACAGGAGGAGTGAGGTCCTATTTCAGGAGGGGACCAGGAGGAGTGAGGTCCTGTTTCAGGAGGGGGACAGGAGGAGTGAGGTCCTGTTTCGGGAGGGGGACAGGAGGAGTGAGGTCCTGTTTCAGGAGAGGGACAGGAGGATGAAGTTCTGTTTCAGGAGAGGGACAGGAGGATGAAGTTCTGTTTCAGGAGGGGGACAGGAGGATGAAGTCCTGTTTCAGGAGAGGGACAGGAGGATGAAGTCCTGTTTCAGGAGGGGGACAGGAGGATGAAGTCCTGTTTCAGGAGAGGGACAGGAGGATGAAGTCCTGTTTCAGGAGGGGGACAGGAGGATGAAGTCCTGTTTCAGGAGGGGGACAGGAAGAGTGAGGTCCTATTTCAGGGGAGGGGGACAGGAGGAGTGAGGTCCTGTTTCGGGGGGGGGGGACAGGAGGAGTGAGGTCCTGTTTCAGGGGGGGACAGGAGGAGTGAGGTTCTGTTTCAGGGGAGGGGGGCAGGAGGAGTGAGGTCCTGTTTCAGGGGGGGACAGGAGGAGTGAGGTCCTGTTTCAGGGGGGGACAGGAGGAGTGAGGTCCTGTTTCAGGAGGGGGACAGGAGGAGTGAGGTCCTGTTTCAGGAGGGGGACAGGAAGCTCTCCAGGCAAATGTGGAAAAGACAATGGTTACAGATAGCCCTCACGGTTTGTGCCAGCAATGTGGTCCTCAGGACCTGGATGCAGTACAGGAAGAAATTTAATGACTTCACACTAGTGGTCAAGGTCAGTAGCCTCATGCACTGCTCAATACACCGCCCCCCATCACTCACCTACCAACGATCTGTACCAAACATGACTCGTACCTCATATTCGTAGCTTTACCTCACTCTCGCACACTTACTGTCATGTATTCAACCAGCTTTGTAACCCATGTATAATCTGACCTAAGTTGTACACTGTGAGAACAATGACCACTAGGTGGTGAACTTGTGGGAGACACTCCTAACTTAGACCTTCAGATATAAAAGGGGAAGCTCCACCCACTTCCAGCACTTGAGTGCTATGAAATAAAGGAAAGGTCACAGACTGACCTTCTCTCAAGCATGGGCCTCGTGTGCATTTATACTGTATAGTAAGGACGTATCAATGGTGACGAGAAACTGGGATTTAAACCACGCGAGCATGGCCACGAGCAGAACAGACGAGAGACACGGGCAGTCAGGTACGATCGCCTGGCAAGGGAACTTTTGTTTCAAACAGCAGCTCATGCTGGAGGCGTGGAGGCACACACTCAGCTGGAGTTTGCAGAGGTGAGCAAAATACCTGCAGAAATTGCAGAAATGAACACTGGGGGAAATCGCTGGAAGCTGAAGTTCAGCAAGTTCATGTGGAGCACGTATACAGTTCATACACCAGGACGCCACCGATAATGATGAAAGTGCTCCTTAATGGCATCCCAGTATCAATGGAGCTAGACACGGGGACCAGCCAGTCCATGATGGGTATCAAACAGTTCGAAAAGTTGTGGGCGTCCAAGGTCAGGAGGCAAAATTAGCGCAGCTACGGACTTACACAAAGCAGATCATTCCGGTGCTAGGCAGTGCCACGGTAGTCATGACCCACAAAGATTCGGAGAACAGACTGCCACTCTGGATTGTCCCAGGGACGGTCCCGCACTACTGGGGAGGAGTTGGCTTGCTGTCATGAACTGGAAATGGAGCGATGTCAATGCAATTTCCTCTGTGGAGCGAGTATCATGCTCACAGATCCTGGACAAATTTGACTCATTATTTCAACCCGGCATTGGCACTTTCATGGGGGCCAAGGTAGTGATTCACATAAACCCGGACGCCAGACCAGTACACCACAAGGCCAGAGAGGTGCCGTACGTGATGCGGGAAAAGATAGAAGTCGAATTGGACCGCCTGTTGAGGGAAGGCATCATCTCGCCAGTCGAATTCAGTGACTGGGCGAGCCCGATTGTGCCGGTGCATAAGGCGGATGGGTCGGTCAGAATATGTGGCGATTAGAAGGCCACCATCAATCGGGTGTCACTCCAAGACCAGTACCAGCTACCGAGATCGGAGGACCTCTTTGCGATGCTATCCAGTGGCAAACTTTTTTCAAAATTGGACCTGACCTCAGCTTACATGACCCAGGAGCTGGCAAGTGAGTCGAAGAAGCTGACCACCATCACGACACACAAGGGGTTGTTTGAGTACAACAGATGTCCATTCGGGATTCGCTCGGCCGCCGCGATCTTCCAACGAAATATGGAAAGCCTCCTCAAGTCGATTCTAGGGATGGTGGTTTTTCAGGACGACATCCTCATTACGGGTTACGATACTGAAGAACACCTCCACAACCTGGAGGAGGTGCTACGCAGACTGGACCGGGTAGGGCTGCGACTGAAAAAGGCGAAGTGCGTCTTCCTAGCTCCAGAGGTAGAATTCCTGGGGATGAGGGTAGCAGCAGACGGGATCAGCCCTACTGCGTCCAAGATGGAAGCGATCCAGAGAGCACCCAGACCCCGCAACACGACGGAGCTGCGTTCATTCCTGGGGCTCCTGAACTATTTTGGTAACTTTCTTCCCAAATTGAGCACACTGCTAGAGCCGCTACACATGCTCCTACGCAAAGGTTGCAAATGGGTCTGGGGGGACAGCCAGGAAAGGGCTTTTAATAGAGCACGCAATTTGTTATGTTCCAACAATCTGTTAACACTATACGACCCATATAAGAAACTTGTTTTAACGTGCGATGCGTCGTCCTTTGGTGTCGGGTGTGTGTTGCAGCATGTCAATGCTAACGGTCAATTACAGCCGGTAGCTTATGCCTCCAGAAGTCTGTCCCAGGCAGAAAGGGGCTACGGGATGGTAGAAAAGGAGGCGCTCGCATGTGTATATGCGGTAAAGAAAATGCACCAGTACCTGTTTGGCAGGAAATTTGAGCTGGAGACAGATCACAAACCCCTAACGTCCCTTTTGGCCGACAACAAGGCCATAAATGCAAACGCATCGGCCCGCATACAGAGGTGGGCACTCGCGTTAGCTGCATTTGACTACACAATTCGGCACAGACCGGGCACCGAAAACTGCGCCGATGCACTCAGCAGGCTCCCACTAGCCACCAATGAGGGGGCTACCGAGCATGCTGCTGAGATGGTCATGGCTGTTGAAGCTTTCGGAAGCGAAGGCTCACCCGTGACAGCCCGTCAGATTAAAGTCTGGACAAATAGAGACCCGCTATTGTCTCTAGTCAAGAAATGTGTCCTGAATGGGGACTGGGCAGCCACATACAGGGTATGCCCTGAGAAATTTAAACCATTTCACAGGCGCAAGGATGAACTCTCGATTCAGGCCGATTGCCTACTGTGGGGAAACCGCGTAGTCATGCCCCAGATGGGCAGAGAGGTGTTCATCAGAGAACTCCACAATGGGCACCCGGGCATTGTCACGATGAAGGCAATTACCAGGTCACATGTTTGGTGGCCAGGGATAGACGCAGATCTGGAACTTTGTGTTCGCAGGTGCAACACGTGTGCCCAGCTGGACAATGCGTCTAGGGAAGCCCCCCTTAGCCCCTGGCCATGGCCCGCCAAGCCTTGGTCACGCATCCATGTGGACTACGCAGGTCCTTTCATGGGGAAAATGTTTTTGGTTGTAGTAGACGCCTACTCCAAATGGATCGAGTGTGACATTTTAAATTCAAGCACATCCTCTGCCACAGTAGAAAGTCTACGGGCAATGTTCGCCGCCCACGGTCTACCAGACATCTTGGTCAGCGACAATGGCCCGTGCTTCACAAGCACTGAATTCCAGTACTTCATGGCAGGCAATGGAATTAACCATGTTAGAACGGCACCGTTCAAGCCGGCCTCAAACGGCCAGGCAGAACGAGCAGTGCAGATAATCAAACAGGGGTTGCTCAGAATCCAAGGGGGTTCCATACAATGCCGCTTATCACGCCTCCTGTTGGCCTACAGATCCCGACCACACTCGCTCACAGGGGTTCCACCCGCAGAGCTGCTAATGAAAAGGAGGCTCAAAACCCGGTTATCCCTTATACACCCCACCATGAAAGAAATTGTCAAGAGCAGGCGCCAGTCACAATATCACTACCATGACAGGAATGCGAGGGCGCGATTTATTGATGTAAATGACCCTGTTTTTGTCCTCAACTACGCTGCAGGGCCCAAATGGCTCGCAGGCACTGTGGTTGCCAAAGAAGGAAATAGGATTCTGGTAGTTAAACTTACCAATGGACAAATCTGCTGCAAACATGTGGATCAAACAAAAAGGAGGTTCAGCAACCCCATAGAAGAAGCAGAGGAAGAACATGATGTAGAGTTCACTCCACCAAAGGTGACCGAACACCGGAACCAAAGGGAGAAGAGCCCAGTCACTGTGGGTAGTCCGGACAGGCCTGAGGCATCGCAAACAGCAGACACTCAGGCCAGCGGCCAACAACCGGAGCCCCAACTCAGGCGCTCTACAAGGGAGCGTAAACCACCAGAGAGACTCAACCTGTGATCCCAATAAGACTTTGTGGGGGGAGGTGATGTCATGTATTCAACCAGCATTGTAACCCATGTATAATCTGACCTAAGTTGTACATCGTGAGAACACTGACCACTCGGTGGGAGACACTCCTAACCTGGACCTTCAGGTATAAAAGGGGAAGCTCCACCCACTTCCAGCACTTGAGTGCTATGAAATAAAGGAGAGGTCACAGACTGACCTTCTCTCAAGCATGGGCCTCGTGTGCATTTATACTGTATAGTAAGGACGTATCACTTACCATCACTGCAAGCTTCACATCCACATCTCACAGCTTCCACACACAGTCGGCAGGCATATCGCCCAAAAATGACAGGCATATCGCCCAAACACATTGCACCACATTCACTGACACACTTCTATTTCTCTTGCAGGACAAGATGGAACAAAACCGGAGACAGCAGGACTTAGCCAGTGGGGGACAGGCGCGCCTGCATAACCTGGCCCCCGTGGAGGAGACAGTGCTGGCCATCAGTGGGAGGGGCATCGCTGAGCCCGTGGCCAACGGTGGGGTGAAACAATAAAAGATGCCAGTATCCTCATACGTAACCCCCCCCTTCTCACATCTCACGTCCCTCTCATCCCACAACCTCTTCTGGTTTACACGCTGAACATTGTGTATGCACGCAGCTCTTGCTTTCCACCTCCTGCCTCCCCCGCGCCCACTCCGCCCCCACCCCTCCCACCCTCCTCGCCTCACCACAACTTTACCATTGAGCTTTCCTCCTTTCAAGGAGCCAAGAACTGTCACCTGGCCGGGCACTGGTGGAGAAGCAGGAAATGGAAGAGCACCAAAACATTGGTGAAGACACAGCACCGTCACTTGCTTTCACATGTACAGCCCCGACTCAGATACCGACACTCCATGTACAACACCCCCGGCTCAGATACCGACACTCCGCGTACAACCCCGACTCAGATACTGACATTCCATGCACAACACCCCCGGCTCAGATACCGACACTGTGTGTACAGCTCCCTGCTCAGATTCCGACACTCCACATACAGCCTCCGGCTCAGATACCGACACTCCATGTACAACACCTCCGGCTCAGATACCGACACTCCACATACAGCCCCCGGCTCACTCCATGTACAACACCTCCGGCTCAGATACCGACACTCCACATACAGCCTCCGGCTCAGATACCGACACTCTGTGTACTGCCCCGGCTCAGATACTGACACTCTGTGTACTGCCTCGGCTCAGATACTGACACTCTGTGTACTGCCCTGGCTCAGATACTGACACTGTGTGTACAGCTTCCTGCTCAGATTCCGACACTCCACATACAGCCTCCGGCTCAGATACCGACACTCCACATACAGCCCCCGGCTCAGATACTGACACTCCGCGTACAACCTCGGCTCAGATACTGACAGTCCACATACAGCGACTGGCTCAGATACCGACACTCCACGTACAACCTTGGCTCAGATACCAACACTCTGTGTACAGCCCCGGCTCAGATACCGACACTCTGTGTACAGCCCTGACTCAGATACCGACACTCCGTGTACAGCGACCGGCTCAGATACTGACACTCCGCGTACTTTAGAGAATAGGTTAGGGATCTGCACTTGGTGAGACACAGGGCATGTGTGGCCTGCAGCCAGGGCAGGGGGCAAGGGTTACGCAGGTGCCAGCTCCATGGAGGGTGAGATCGCATATGGGTTTTGCTTCAGAGGACACAGATGAGGACTTTGATGGGACGGCCTACAAAAAAAGGCTGATGGGGGTGCACAATGAAATGCTTGGTGCATTAGCAGGCCTGCCAGAAAGCCTGAGTGCAATATCAAGGAGCATGGAGGAGTCCGGCACCAACCTTGCACAGGGCTTTGCACAGAGCTTGGAGCCCAGGATTTCCAGCATGGAACCGATGGTGAACTCCATCAACACACTTGTGGGCTCAACCATGATGCAGCGTCTGATGGGCAATGTCTCAGCTTCCATTGCAGCACAAGCAGAAGCGACCAGACGTCTGAGTGCTGCAGTGGAAGCTCAGACTTCTGTCATGCAAGTTCAGACTGTCTCATGCAGGCTCAGCTTGCTGCCTCACAAGCTCAGACTGCTGCCATCATGGCTGTGTACACTGTCCAGCAGTCTATCCTCCAACTGATTACTCGGATTGCTGAGACCCGCTCCATGGGGAGTGGCAGTGGCTCCATGGAGCACAAACCTGTTGACCTCTCTCAGGATGACAGCATTCGGCCAGCCAAGACTGCTGCTACCACGCCAAAGTGGGGGGGATGACAACTAGAAGACTCATGACTGAGAGCAAGTGGTCGGACCTGAACCCTTGAAGTCAGAACCAAGGCCTCTCCACTTGCAGCACCACTCCCTGTCACCTCACCAACTTTAAACAACTCTGTAAAGCACCAAACACTTCAAAAAACGTACACAGAGCCAATAGCAATGAATCAGCAACTAACCTGAGAGTGGTTGCGGAGCCCCTTGAATATCACTGGCGGGGATCCTTGCTGATGCTGAACGCATGTTCAGTTGTGCGAGGTTTAAGACAGGCCGTTAGATCCAGCGTAAGGACAAAAATGATAGCGTTGGTGTCAAATCAGCGTTGCACACTGATTGATGTCACGATCTGCCCACTCAACATACTTCCGGCACACACTCCTAACCCGAATGCCCTTGTCAACATTGCATCCGGTGCAACAAGTGCACACCACAAGTGTGCACACACGGCGCAGACACCATTTTTGACACAAAGCAGCACACCTAGTGCCCACAAATTGGGTGATACATAAGAAAATAAGAAATAGGAGCAGGAGTTGGCCATACGGCCCCTCAATCCTGCTCCGCCATTTAATATGATTATGGCTGATCCGATCATGGACTCAGCTCCACTTCCCCGCCCGCTCCCCATAACCCATTATCCCCCTATCGTTTAAGAAACTGTCTATTTCTGTCTTAAATTTATTCAATGTCCCAGCTTCCACAGCTCTCTGAGGCAGCGAATTCCACAAATTTACAATCCTCTCCGAGAAGAAATTTCTCCTCATCTCTGTTTTAAATGGGTGGCCCCTTATTCTAAGGTTATGCCCCCCAGTTCTAGTCTCCCCTATCAATGGAAACATCCTCTCTGCATCCACCTTGTCACGCCTTCTCATAATCTTATACGTTTCGATAAGATCACCTCTCATTCTTCTGAATTCCAATGAGTAGAGGCCCAACCTACTCAACCTTTCCTCATAAGTCAACCCCCTCATCTCCGGAATCAACCTAGTAAATCTTCTCTGAACTGCCTCCAAAGCAAATATATCCTTTCGTAAATATGGAAATCAAAACTGCACGCAGTATTCCAGGTGTGTCCTCACCAATACCTTATTTAGCTGTAGTAAGACTTCCCTGCTTTTATACTCCATCCCCTTTGCAATAAAAGCCAAGATACCATAGGCCTTCCTGATCACTTGCTGTACCTGCATACTATCCTTTTGTGCTTCATGCACAAGTACCCCAGGTCCCGCTGTACTGCAGCACTTTGCAGATATGATGCCTTGCAGTTGTCGGTCTCACTTGGAGATCTTGTGTGCTCTGCTCACATTGTGAACAATCGACCAAGTAGTGCCTCTGACCTCTTCCCCAAGTGTGGTAGGTTGGTGAGTGACCTGAAGTCAGAGAGTGTACCAGTGAAAAAAACACATGCATCTAACTCCACATATAGCCACGATGCAGGAGCTGAGGGACATAGCTAACAGGAGCTGAGAGTCACAGTACACGAGCTGAGAGACACAGGTAATACAGGTAAACACAAGCATCTAACATCACATAGCAGCGTGAGGGTGCTGAGGGACACAGGTAATGGAGAGACACAGGTAATGGAGAGGCACATATAAATACTGTTGCGAGAGATGGCTCATCAGGGGAAGGCAGCAGCAGCCAAGTTCATGGCACCAGGGGTGGCTCTGGTACACAGGAGGGCAGGAAAAAGAGTGGGAGAGCTATAGTGGTAGGGGATTCTATTGTAAGGGGAATAGATAGGAGTTTCTGCGGCTGCAATCGAGAATCCAGGATGGTATGTTGCCTCCCTGGTACAAGGGTCAAGGATGTCTCAGAGTGGCTGCAGGGCATTCTGGAAGGGAAGGGTGAACAGCCAGTTGTCATGGTGCATATAGTATCAACGATATAGGTAAAAAATGGGATGAGGTCCAACAAGCTGAATTAGGGAGCTAGGAGTTAAATTAAAAAGTAGGACCTCAAAGGTAGTAATCTCAGGATTGCTACCAGTGCCACGTACTAGTCACAGTAGAAATATCAGGAGAGTTAAGATGAATACATGGCTTGAGGGAGGGATTCAAATTTATGGGACATTGGAACCAGTTCTAGGGGAGGTGGGACCAGTACAAACCGGATGGCAGGACCGGAACCGATGTCCTTGGGGGAGTGTTTGCTAGTGCTGTTGGGGAGGGTTTAAACTAATATGGCAAGGGAATGGGAATCTATGCAGGGAGACAGAGGGAAGTAAAATGGGGGCAGAAGCAAAAGGTAGAAAGGAGAAAAGGAAAAGTGGAGGGCAGAGAAATCAAGGACAAAAATCAAAAAGGGCCACATTGCAACACAATTATAAAAGGACAAAGAGTGTTAAAAAAACAAGCCAGAAGGCTCTGTGTCTTAATAAGGTGGATGAATTAACTGCACAGATAGCTGTAAACGGACATGATGTAATTGGGATTACAGAGACATGGCTCCAGGGTGACCAAGGCTGGGAACTCAACATCCAGGGGTATTCAATATTCAGGAAGGATAGACAGAAAGGAAAAGGAGGTGGGGTAGCATTACTGGTTAAAGAGGCGATTAACGCAATAGTAAGGAAGGACATTAGCTTGGATGATGTGGAATCTGTATGGGTAGAGCTGCGGAACATCAAAGGGCAGAAAGCGCTCGTGGGAGTTGTGTACAGACCACTAAACAGTAGTAGAGAGGTTGAGGATAGCATCAAACAGGAAATTAGGGATGCGTGCAATAAAGGTACAGCAGTTATCATGGGTGACTTTAATCTACATATAGATTGGGCAAAACAAACTGGTAGCAATACGGTGGAGGAGGATTTCCTGGTGTGCATTAGGGATGGTTTTCTCGACCAATATGTCGAAGAACCAACTAGAGAGCTGGCCATCCTAGACTGGGTTTTGTGTAATGAGAGAGGATTAATTAGCAATCTTGTTGTTTCAGGCTCCTTGGGGAAGAGTGAC
This sequence comes from Pristiophorus japonicus, assembly GCF_044704955.1. Taxonomy (NCBI): domain Eukaryota; kingdom Metazoa; phylum Chordata; class Chondrichthyes; family Pristiophoridae; genus Pristiophorus; species Pristiophorus japonicus. Next base: position 65,534,772 of record NC_091996.1, read on the forward strand.
CATAATATGGTAGAATTCTTCATTAAGATGGAGAGTGACAGCATTACTTCAGAGACTAGGGTCCTGAACTTAAAGAAAGGTAACTTCGATGGAATGAGACGTGAATTGGCTAGGATAGACTGGCGAATGATACTCAAAGGGTTGACGGTGGATATGCAATGGCAAACATTTAAAGATCACATGGATGAACTTCAACAATTGTATATCCCTGTCTGGCATAAAAATAAAACGGGGAAGGTGGCTCAACCGTGGCTAACAGGGGAAATTAGGGATAGTGTTAAATCTAAGGAAGAGGCACATAAATTGGCCAGAAAAAGTAGGCAAACCTGAGGACTGGGAGAAATGTAGAATTCAGCAGAGGAGGACAAAGGGTTTAACTAGGAGGGGGAAAATAGCGTATGAGAGTAAGCTTGCAAGGAACATAAAAACTGACTGCAAAAGCTTCTATAAATATGTGAAGAGAAAAAGATTAGTGAAGACAAATGTAGGTCCCTTGCAGTCAGAATCAGGTGAATTTTTAATGGGGAACAAGGAAATGGCAGACCAATTGAACAAATACTTTAGTTCTGTCTTCACTAAGGAAGACACAAATAACCTTCTGGAAATACTAGGGGTTCGAGGGTCCAGCGAGAAGGAGGAACGGAAGGAAATCCTTATTAGTCAGGAAATTGTGTAAGGGAAATTGATGGGATTGAAGGCCGATAAATCCCCAGGGCCTGATAGTCTGCATCCCAGAATACTTAAGGAAGTGGCCCCAGAAATAGTGGACACATTCTATAGGCTCTGGATCAGTTCCCATGGATTGGAGGATAGAGAAAAAGGGAGGGAGAGAGAAAACAGGGAATTATAGACCAGTTAGCCTGACATTGGTAGTGGGGATAATGTAGGAATCAATTATTAAAGATGAAATAGCAGCGCATTTGGAAAGCAGTGTCAGGTTCGGTCCAAGTCAGCATGGATTTATGAAAGGGAAATCATGCTTGACAAATCTTCTGGAATTTACTGAGGATGTAACTAGTAGAGTGGACAAGGGAGAACCAGTGGATGTGGTGTATTTGGACTTTCAAAAGACTTTTGACAAGGTCCCACACAAGAAATTAGTATGCAAAATTAACACATGGTATTGGGGGTAATGTATTGACGTGGATAGAGAACTGGTTGGCAGACAGGAAGCAAAGAGTAGGAATAAACGGGTCCTTTTCGGAATGGCAGGCAGTGACTAGTGGGGTACCGCAAGGTTCATTGCTGGGACCCCAGCTATTTACAATACACATTAATGATTTAGATGAAGGAATTGAATGTAATATCTCCAAGTTTGCAGATGACACTAAGCTGGGTGGCAGTGTGAGCTGTGAGGAGAATGCTAAGAGGCTGCAGGGTGACTTGGACAGGTTAGGTGAGTGGGCAAATGCATGGCAGATGTAGTATAATGTAGGTAAATGTGAGGTTATCCACTTTGGTGGCAAAAACAGGAAGGCAGAATATTATCTGAATGGTGACAGATTAGGAAAAAGGGAGGTGCAACGAGACCTGGGTGTCATGGTACATCAGCCATTGAAAGTTGGCATGCAGGTAAAGCAGGCGGTGAAGAAGGCAAATGGCATGTTGGCCTTCATAGCGAGAGGATTTGAGTATAGGAGCAGGGAGGTCTTACTGCAGTTGTACAGGGCCTTGGTGAGGCCACACCTTGAATATTGTGTACAGTTTTGGTCTCCTAATCTGAGGAAGGACATTCTTGCGATTGAGGGAGTACAAAGAAGGTTCATCAGACTGATTCCTGGGATGGCAGGACTGACATATGAGGAAAGACTGGATTGACTAGGCTTATATTCACTGGAATTTAGAAGAATGAGAGGGGATCTCATAGAAACATATAAAATTCTGACGGGATTGGACAAGTTAGATGCAGGAAGAATGTTCCTGATGTTGGGGAAGTCCAGAACCAGGAGTCACAGTCTAAGGATAAGGGGTAAGCCATTTAGAACCGAGATTGTCATGTATCTTACATTATTATATATAACTGTATCCCAACATGCTATACATGACTGTAATAAGATATGACCTGTAACCACCAGCATACCTTACCACCAGGGGTGCACTTGCAAGAGACAGGTATATAAAGGCAGGTCTCAGGCAAGTGCGGCATTCCAGAGCTGTGAAATAGAGGTGCAGGTCCAGAGTGACCTTGACTTCACTACATACCTTGTGTGAATCTGTACTGAGGGGACAGGACTTTACAGAGATGAGGAGAAACTTCGTCACTCAGAGAATTGTGGAATTCTCTACCACAGAAATTTGTTGAGGCCAGTTCATTAGATATATTCAAAACGGAGTTAGATGTGGCCCTTACGGCTAAAGGGATCAAGGGGTTATGGAGAGAAAGCAGGAATGGAGTATTGAAGTTGCATGATCAGCCATGATCATATTAAATGGTGGTGCAGGCTTGAAGGGCCGAATGGCCTACTCCTGCACCTATTTTCTATGTTTCTATGTAACAGAGTCACAGGTAATGGAGAGACAGGTAATGGAGGGAAACAGGTAACAGAGACACAGGTAACAGAGAGACACAGGTAACTGAGACACAGGTCATGGACAGACAGGTAATGGAGTGACAGGTAATGTAGTCACAGGTAATGGAGAAATACAGGTAATGGAGATTCACAGGTAACAGAGACACAGGTAACAGAGACACAGGTAAATGAGACAAAGGTAATGGAGAGACACAGGTAACAGATAACGGAGAGACACAGGTAACAGAGTCACAGATAACAGAGAGACAGGTTATGGAGGGACATAGGTAATAGAGACAGGTAATAGAGACACAGGTAACAGAGCGACACAGGTAACGGAGGTACACAGGTAATGGAGAGACAGGTAATAGAGAGACACAGATAAAAGAGACACAGGTAATGGAGAGAGACAGGTAATGGAGAGACAGATAACGTAAACACAGGTAATGGAGAAATACAGGTAATGGAGAGACATAGATAATAGAGACACAGGTAACAGAGACACAGGTAACAGAGAGACAGTAATGGAGGGATACAGGTAATAGAGAGACAGGTAATAGAGACACAGGTAACAGAGCGACACAGGTAATGGAGGTATACAAGTAATGGAGAGACAGGTAATGGAGAAAAAGAGGTAACAGAGAGACAGATAACAGATAACGGAGAGACACAGGTATCAGAGATATAGATAACAGATAACGGAGAGACACAGGTTACAGAGACACAGGTAAAAGCGAGTCACAGGTAAAAGAACATAAGAACATAAGAAATAGGAGCAGGAGTAGGCCATTTGGCCCCTCGAACCTGCTCTGCCATTCAATAAGATCATGGCTGATCTGATCATGGACTCAGTTCCACTTCTCTGCCCGCTCCCCATAACCTTTTACTCCTTTATTGCTCAAAAATCTGTATTTCTCTACCTTACATATTTTCAATGACCAAGCTTCCACAGCTCTCTGGGGCAGAGAATTCCAGAGATTTACAACCCTCTGTGAGAAGAAATTTCTCCTCATCTCAGTTTTAAATGGGCGGCCGCTTATTCTAAGACTATGTCCCCTAGTTTTAATTTACTCTATGAGTGGAAATATCCTCTCTGCATCCACCTTGTCGAGCCCCCTCATTATCTTATAAGTTTCAATAAGATTGTTATGTATGTAATAACTCGATAGACTGAATACTGTAAATTAACACAGGTACAAACCTGGCTCTGCTTTATTCGGGCCCAAAGTGATTACCTTACATGATGGCTTGCCTTTTATACCTGGGCCGCACACACGTGCGTACAGCCCAATGACCTCCAACAGTGGCGCCACCTGGTGGCTAGTAACTCCAAGCATACATACATACATGACAATATCCCCCTTTAAGATATTAGTGTCAGTCTTTTTACAAACTGATACGCTCCGGGGCTTTCTGCTCCCGAGTTGATCGTCTCAGTTCAACTCCAGCCTTGGGCGAGTGTTCTGAATCTGTTATGACTGGGGGCTGGGTAGTCGATCTGTTGGGAGTGACAATGGCCATGTCAGGGATTGAAAGTCCAGATTCATTGATGACAGCGGAATCCTCTGATGACTGAGGGTAGGTTGGTTGGTCACTGAATGTGTCTTCCTCAGACTGTTCCGGTTCATCCGTGTGCCGCAGCTTTATCTGAACAACATGTTTCCTGCATGTTTGCCCATTCTTGAGCTTGACGATAAACACTCTTTTACCCTCCTTGGTCGTAACAGTACTGGTGATCCACTTAGGACCTTGACCATAATTTAGTACATACACAGGATCATTAACAGAAATGTCACGTGACACAGCAGCGCGATCATGATACCACTGCTGAATTTGACTTCTGTATTCGACATGATTGTTCAAGTCAGGGTGGACAAGAGAGAGCCTAGTCTTGAGACCTCTCTTCATCAACAGTTCAGCAGGGGGGACCCCGGTAAGTGTGTGGGATTTTGTCCTGTAACTAAGCAAATGCGTGACAAGCGAGTCTGCAGTAAATCTTGAGTTACACGTTTCATACTCTGCTTGATGGTTTTGACAGCACGTTCTGCTTGACCATTAGATGCGGGTTTGAATGGTGCTGACCTCACATGTTTGATACCATTGAGCGTCATGAACTCTTGAAACTCCAGACTAGTGAAGCAAGGTCCATTGTTGCTTACAACGAATTCAGGCAGACCATGAGGAGCAAACATGACACGAAGGCACTCAATGGTAGCTACGGATGTACTGAATGACATGATTATACACTCTATCCACTTGGAATATGCATCCACCACAACTAAAAACATCTTTCCCAGTGTTAATTATGTATACTTGCATTTACTCTGTACAGCCACCACAGGGCTCAACCCTGGAGTCCCAAGGGATCCCATAATCCCTTGGGAGCACAGGTATATAAAGAGGCTTCACAGGTTGGAGAGGCACTCTGGAGACCTGCAATAAAAGACCAAGGTCACACTTTATTTTGAGTTCACAGTGTTCAGTCTGACTCTTTCTCCATACACTACACCCAGAAAGGGACCTGCAAAGTCGATGTGGATCCTGGACCATGTTTTAGATGGCCAAGACCACAGACTCAGCAGCGATTCCGCTGGTGCTTTACTTAGCTGCATGCAAGTGTTGCACTGATGCACACATGATTCCAGATCAGAGTCAATTCCAGGCCACCATACATGAGACCTGGCAATGGCTTTCAACATGACAATACCAGGATGAGTGCTATGTAAATCATGTACAAATTTCTCTCTGCCTTTCTTCGGCATAACAACACGATTACCTCACAGTAAACAATCTGACTGAATGGATAGTTCGTCTTTGCAACAGTTGTAAGGTTTGGTCTCATCACCCATTTGCTTGGGTATGGCAGACCAATCATCACTAAGGACACAATGTTTTACAATCGATAATATCAGGTCCTGGCTGGTCCAGGTCTTAACTTGTTGAGCAGTGACAGGGGTTCCTTCACTTTCAAAAGCATCCATGACTAACAGTAGGTCTGCAGGTTGTGACGTCTCCACCTCCATTGTGGGCAACGGCAGACGGCCCAGAGCATCGGCAAAATTCTCGTGCCAGGTCTAAGGTGAATGACATAATCATAGGCAGATAATGTCAGCGCCCACCTCTGGATGCGGGATGATGCATTGGTATTGATACCTTTGTTTTCCAAAAATGATGAAATGAGTGGCTTGTAATCTGTTTCCAGTTTAAACCGAAGACCAAACAGGTACTGATGCATCTTTTTAACCCCACACACGCAGGCTAATGCTTCTTTTTCTACCATGCTGTAGGCTATTTCCGCCTTTGACAAACTTTTAGAAGCATACGCAACAGGTTGTAGTTTACCCGACTCATTAGTCTGTTGGAGCATGCAACCAACTCCATATGATGAAGCATCACAGGCCAATACTCGACGCTTACACGGATCATAATGTATCAGCAGCTTGTTAGAGCAAAGCAGATTTGTAGCTTTCTCAAAAGCTTTGTCTTGAGACGCACCCCAAACCCAGTTGTCGCCTTTTCTTAGCAGCATGTGCAGTGGCTCTAATAAAGTGCTCAATCTAGGTAGGAAATTACCGAATTAGTTAAGTAGACCAAGGAACGAACGCAGCTCCGTCACATTCTGAGGCTTCGGTACATTTTTGATGGCCTTGGTTTTCGAGTCCGTAGCCCTGATGCCATCAGCAGCAATTTTCCTCCCCAGAAATTCGACTTCCGGTGCCATGAAGATGCACTTCGAACATTTCAGTCTGAGTCCCACTTTATCCAGACGATGTAGAACCTCTTCCAGGTTGTTCAGATGTTTGGTGGTGTCACGGCCTGTGACCAGGATGTCATCTTGGAACATGACCGTTCTAGGGATGGACTTTAGTAGACTCTCCATGTTCCTCTGAAATATGGCTGCAGCCAAGCGAATTCCGGAAGGACACCTGTTGTAGATAAATAGTCCTTTATGAATGTTGATGCACGTAAGTTTCTTTGACGTCTCGACCAGCTCTTGTGTCATGTAGGCCGACATCAGATCCAGTTTAGTAAATGACTTCCCCCCCGGCTAGCGTTGCAAACAGGTCATCAGCCTTCGGTAATGGGTATTGATCCTGTTTCGAAACTCGGTTGATCGTAACCTTGTAGTCTCCACAAATCCTGACAGTGCCATCATTCTTCAACATAGAAACAATGGGGCTGGCCGATTCGTTAAATTCGACCGGTGATATGACCCCTTCACGATGGAGTCTGTCCAGTTCGATTTCGATCTTCTCCCTCATCATGTACGGAACTACCCGAGCTTTATGATGGATGGGTCTTGCACCCGAGTCCATATGGATCTGCACCTTGGCTCCCGTGAAATTGTCGATGCCTGGTTCAAACAGCGAGGGGAACTTGCTCAGCACTTGAACACATGGAGTATCATCCTCCGACGACAACGCTTTGATATCGTTCCAGTTCCATTTGATTTTTTCTAGCCAATTCCTGCCGAACAGCGTTGGACCATTGCCTGGAATAATGCATAACGGTAAACCATGAACCGCACCATCATACGACACCTTGACTACTGCAGTGCCAATCACCATTATGAGTTCTTTAGTGTACGTACGCAACTTGGCATTGACTGGTCTCAGCTTAGGCCTCACAGCCTTTGTGCCCCACAGCTTGTCAAATGTCCTCTGGCTCATTATTAATTGACTCACACCCGTGTCCAATTCCATCGGTACCGACACACCGTTAAGTTTCACATTAATCATTATCGGTTGGCTCTTTGTTAGGAATGAATGCAGTCCATACACTTCATCCTCTGGTATCTCGGATTGTATATCCGGATCTGCGCTATACTGGTCATCATCCTCCACATGGTGTGTCGCAGCACGCTTGCTCAGTTGCAGACACATGCACTGGAGATGTCCCAGTCTCGAACAGTCTTTACAAATGTACTGTTTAAACCGACACTGATGAGGCCGATGATTGCCCCCACAATGTCAACATGATGAAATCGGATTCATTCCCGTTGGCAGACTTTGGGCAGCCACAGGTTTCGCATACGCAGTCGAGTAGGCCCTGCCATTCGCAGCTCTGCCAAATGACGATACAATCTTGTTTACAGTACTTGCCGAGTTCCGATTTTTCGATGACATCTGCTTTAAGTTTCTGTCCGTCGTCATGCATGCCTGGGCAATCGTGATGGCCTTGCTCAAATCCAGCGTCTCCGCCGCCAGTAGCTTACACAGGATTACCTCGTGGTTGATGCCGATTACAAAGAAGTTCCACAGCATGTCTCCCAACGAGTTTTTAAACTTACACGGTCCAGCTAGACGTCTTAGGTCAGCAATGAATTCCGACACATCCTGGCCCTCAGAACGAACGTGCTTGTAGAATCGATATCGTGAGATGATGATGCCTTCTTTTGGTTTGAGATGGTCACGTACCAGAGCACACAAATCCTCATCATCACAGGCAGTCCCTCGGAATCGAGGAGGACTTGATTCCACTCCCAAAGTGAGTTCTTTGATGGCTGAACAGTCCGATACGAGAGCCACAGACCCTGTTACAGGTGGGAAGGGGTCGGTGGGGCTGATTTGCCACGCGCTCTTTCCGCTGCCTGCGCTTGGCCTCTTCATGACTCGAAGGACTTTCTCCACCTCGGGCGGTCTTCGGCCAGCGTCTCCCAGGTGTCAGTGCTGATGTCACACTTTACCAGGGAGGCTTTGAGGGTGTCCTTATAATGTTTCCGCTGTCCTCCTTTGGTTCGTTTACCATGAAGGAGCTCCGCATAAAGCATTTGCTTAGGGAGTCTCGTATCTGGCATGCGAACTATGTGGCCTGCCCAGTGAAGCTGATCGAGTGTGGTCAGTGCTTCAGTACTGGGGATGTCAGCATAGGGAGGTCGAGGACACTGATGTTGGTGCGCCTGTCCTCCCAGGGGATTTGCAGGATCTGGCGGAGACATCGTTGGTGATATGTCTCCAGCGACTTGAGGTACCTTCTATACATTATCCATGCCTCAGAACCATACAGGAGGGTGGGTATTACTACAGCCCTATAGACCATGAACTTGGTGGCAGATTTGAGAGCCTCATCTTCAAACACTCTTTTCCTCAGACGGCCGAAGGCTGCACTGGCACACTGGAGGCAATGCTGAATCTCTGCATCAATGTCTGCCTTTGTTGATAAGAGGCTCCCGAGATATAGGAAATGGTCCACGTTGTCTAGGGCCGCGTTGTGGATCTTAATGATTGGAGGGCAGTGCTGTGCAGCGGTGACAGACTGGTGGAGGACCTTTGTCTTACGGATGTTAAGCGTAAGTTCCATGATTTCATATGCCTCAGTGAATACATTGACTATATCCTGGAGTTCAGTCTCTGAATGTGCACATAGTCCTCATAGTCCTTGTCTGTTGGACTTGCAGGTGAGAGATGATTCTTTATAAGTCCATTGATTTCGGACCGCAAACTGTGAGGAAGACCGCCCTGCGCCTAACTCCGTCAGTGGGTTCCTCAATTTTGTTGGCCACGAAGTACTGGTCCAGGCGAGCTGCAAATCTGCCCAGTCTTCTCCCTCCATGAATCTCTCCAGAATTCCAATTGTGCTCATTTTTGCATGCGAAGGTTAAGTTACCTTGTCGCCAAATGTTATGTATGTAATAACTCGATAGACTGAATATTGTAAACTAACATAGGTACGAACCTGGCTCTACTTTACTTGGGCCCAAAATGATAACATTACATGATGGCTTCCCTTTTACACCTGGGCCGCACACACATGCATACAGCCCAATGACCTCTGACACTCGCGCCAACTGGTGGCTAGTAACCCCAAGCATACATATATGACAAAGATCACCTCTCATTCTTCTGAATTCCAGTGTGATAAGCCCAACCTACTCAACCTATCCTCATAAGTCAACCCCCTCATCTCCGGAATCAACCTAGTGAACCTTCTCTGAACAGCCTCCAATGCAAGTATATCCTTCCTTATATACGGAGACCAAAACTCGACGCAATACTCCAGGTGTGGCCCCACCAATACCCTGTACAGTTGTAGCAGGACTTCTCTGCTTTTATATTCTATCCCCCTTGCAATAAAGGTCAACATTCCATTTGCCTTCCTGATTACTTGCTGTACCTGCATACTAACTTTTTGTGTTTCATGCACAAGGAGATCCAGGTCTCTCTGTACTGCAGCACTTATCAATTTTTCTCCATTTAAATTATAAATTGCTTTTCTATTATTTCTGCAAAGTGGATAACCTCACATTTTCTCACAATATACTCCATCTGCCTAATTTTTGCCCACTCACTTAGCCTGTCTATATACCTTTGCAGATTTTTTGTGTCCTCCTCACAATTGCTTTTCCACCCATCCGTTTATCATCATCAAACTTGGCTACTTTACACTCGGTCCCTTCATCCGAGTCATTAATATAAATTGTAAATAGTTGAGGACCCAGCACCGATCCCTGCGGCACCCCACTAGTCACTGTTTGCCAACCGGAAAATGACCCATTTATCCTGACTCTCTGTTTTCTGTTAGTTAGCCAATCCTCTATCCATGCTAATATATTACCTCCAACCCCGAGAGCTTTTATGTTGTGCAGTAACCTTTTATGTGGCACCTTATCGAATGCCTTCTGGAAATCCAAATGCACCACATCCACTGGTTTCCCCTTATCCACCCTGCTCGTTACACCCTCAAAGAACTCCAGCAAATTTGTCAAACATGATTTCCCTTTCATAAAACTATGCTGACTTTGCTTGATTGGATCAGGCTTTTCCAAATGTACCACTACTGCTTCCTTAATAATGGACTCCAGCATTTTCCCAACGACAGACATTAGGCTAACTGGTCTATAGTTTCCTGCTTTTTGTCTGTCTCCTTTTTTAAATACGGGCATTACATTTGCGTTTTTCCAATCCGCTGGGACCAGCCTAGAATCCAGGGAACTTTGGTAGATTACAACCAATGCATCCACTATCTCTGTTGCCACTTCTCTTAAGTCCCTGGAATGCAAGCCATCAGGTCCAGGGGACTTGTCCGCCTTTAGTCCCATTATTTTACCAAGTACTACTTCTTTAGTGATAGTGATAGTATCCTCCCTCCCTATAGCCCCTTGATTATCCACTATTGGGATGTTTTTAGTGTCTTCTATAGTGAAGACCGATAAAAAATATTTGTTAAACGTCTCTGCCATTTCCCTGTTCTCCATTATTAATTCCCCCTTCTCATCCTCCAGGGGACCAACATTTACTTTAGCCACTCTTTTCTTTTTTATGTACCTGTACAAACTCTTACTATCTGTTTTTATATTTCATCCTAGTTTACTTTCATAATCTATCTTCCCTCTTTTAATCATATTTTTGGTCGTTCTCTGCTGGCTTTTAAAAATATCCCAATCCTCTGGCCTCCCACTAGTCTTGGCCACATTGTATGCCTTTGTTTTCAATTTGATACCCTCCATTATTTCCTTAGTTAGCCACGGATGGTTATCGCTTCTCCTCCAGTCTTTCCTTCTCATTGGGATATATTTTTGTTGCAAGTTATGAAATATCTCCTTAAATGTCTGCCACTGCTCATCAACCGTCCTACACTTTAGTCTATTTTCCCAATCTACTTTAGCCAATTCTGCCCTCATACCTTTGTAGTCCCCATTATTTAAGCTTAGGTCGGTGCCCCGCAGACCGCGAGGAGGACCGCTCTCCTTTTTGCAGCGCTTCCTTCTCCGTCCAGCTCCTTAGCTACAAAGTACTGGTCTAGTCATTCGACATAGGCTTCCCAGTCCTCACCCTCTGAGAACTTCTCCAGGATGCGCACAGTTTGCTGCATCTTTGCGTTGGATTTGTATACTCGTCGCCAGTTGTTATGTTCCTGACATAGATGAGACTACACACAGGGAGGTTAAAGTAACAGTGACCTCAGTCTTTATTAAGACACTCCAGAGTGAGGAACAGGCCTTAGGGGCTGCGAGAGTGGCTGTGAAGGCATCATCTCCCCAGTGGAATTCAGTGAGTGGGCCAGCCCGATTTTTTCAGTGCTCAAAAGTGATAGCACGGTCAGGATTTGCAGCGATTATAAAGTAACTTTTAATCGTTTCTCGCTGCAGGACCAATACCCGCTACCTGAGGCAGACAACCTATTTGCGACGCTGGCTGGAGGCAAGATGTTCACCAAGCTCGACCTGACTTTGGCCTACCTGATGCAGGAGCTGGAGGAGTCTTCGAAGGGCCTCACCTGCATCAACACACACAAGTGATTGTTCATCTACAACAGATGCCCGTTTGGAATTTGGTCGGCTGCAGCGGTCTTCCAGAGAAACATGGAAAGCCTACTCAAGTCGGTACCACGCACGGTGGTTTTTCAGGACGACATATTGGTCACGGGTTGGGACACCGTCGAGGACCTACAAAACCTGGAGGAGGTGCTCCAGCGTCTGGATCGCGTAGGGCTGAAGAGGTCGAAATGCGTCTTCAGGGCAACATAAGTGGAGTTTTTCGGGAGAAAGATCACGGTGGACAGCATTCGGCCCACAGACGCCAAGACAGAGGCTATCAGGAATGCGCCCAGGCCACAGAACGTCACGGAGCTGCGGTCGTTCCTGGGACTCCTCAACTATTTTGGTAACTTCCTACCGGGGTTAAGCACCCTCTTAGAGCCCCTACATTTGTTATTGTGTAAAGGTGAGAACTGGGTAAGGAGAAAAAACCAAGTAATTGCTTTTGAGAAAGCCAGAAACATTTTATGCTCTAACAAGCTGCTTGAATTGTATAACCCGTGTAAAAGACTTGTGCTAGCATGTGATGCATCATCGTACGGAGTCGGGTGTGTATTACAACGAGCTAATGTTGCGGAGAAGTTGCAACCTGTCGCCTATGCCTCCAGGAGCTTGTCTAAGGCCGAGAGGCCTACAGCATGATTGAGAAAGAGGCATTAGCGTGTGTGTTTGGGGTAAAGCAAATGCATCAGTACCTGTTTGGCCTCAAATTTGAGCTGGAAACCGCTTACAAGCCCCTCATATCCCTGTTCGCTGAAAACAAGGGGATAAACACTAATGCCTCAGCCCACATACAAAGGTGGGCACTTGCACTATCAGCGTATAACTATACCATCCGCTACAGGCCAGGCACCGAGAACTGTGCGGATGCTCTCTGTCGGCTACCATTGCCCACCATGGGGGTGGAAATGGCGCAGCCTGCAAACTTGTTGATGGTCATGGAAGCGTTTGAAAATGATAAATCACCTGTCACGGCTCGCCAGATTAGGACTTGGACCAGCCAAGATCCTCTGCTGTCCCAAGTAAAAAACTGTGTACTGCCTGGGAGCTGGGCCAGCATCCCCATTGAAATGCAAGAGCTAATCAAGCTGTTCCAGCGGCGAAAGGACTAGCTGTCCATTCAGGCAGACGGCCTGTTGTGGGGTAACCGCGTATTGCTACCAAAAAAGAGCAGGGAGACGTTCATCTCGGATCTCCACAGCACACACCCGGGTATAGTAATGATGAAAGCAATAGCCAGATCCCACGTGTGGTGGCCTGGTATCGACTCTGACTTCGAGTCCTATGTACGGCAATGCAGTGTGTGTGCTCAGTTGAGCAACGCGCCCAGAGAGGCACCACTAAGTTTGTGGTCCTGGCCCTCCAGACCATGATCAATGATCCATGTCGACTATGCGGGCCCGTTTCTCGGTAAAATGTTCCTGGTGGTGGTGGATGCTTTTTCAAAATGGATTGAACGTGAAATAATGTCGGGAAGCACCGCCACCGCCACCATTGAAAGCCTGAGGGCCATGTTTGCCACCCACGGACTGCCTGACATACTGGTCAGTGACAATGGGCCATGTTTCACTAGTGCCGAATTTAAAGAATTCATGACCCGCAATGGGATCAAACATGTCACCTTGGCCCCGTTTAAACCAGCCTCCAATGGGCAGGCAGAGCGGGCAGTACAGACAATCAAACAGAGCCTTAACTGAGTCACAGAAGGCTCACTCCAAACCCGCCTGTCCCGAGTACTGCTCAGCTACCGCACGAGACCTCACTCGCTCACAGGGATGCCCCCGGCTGAGCTACTCATGAAAAGGACACTTAAAACCAGACTCTGCCTGGTTCACCCCAACCTGCATGATCAGGTAGAGAGTAGGCGGCAGCAACAAAATGTAAACAATGGTCGCGCCACTGTCACGGGAAATTGATCTGAATGACCCTGTTTATGTGCTAAACTATGGACATGGTCCCAAGTGGATCGCGGGCACGGTGATAGCTAAAGAAGGGAATAGGGTGTTTGTCGTCAAACTAGACAATGGACAAATTTGCAGAAAGCACCTGGACCAAACGAGGCTGCAGTTCACAGACTGCCCTGAACAACCCACAGCAGACACCACCTTTTTCGAACCCACAATACACACCTAAAGGATCAACGACACTATCCCGGACCAGGAAATCAAACCCATCATGCCCAACAGCCCAGCGAGGGCACAGCCAACACACCAGAACAGACATTTGTACCAAGGCGGTTCACCAGGGAAAGAAAGGCTCCCGACTGCCTCACCTTGTAAATAGTTTTCACTTTGACTTTGGGCGGGAGTGATGTTGTGTATCTGTAAAGCATGCACTCCCATGTTCCGCCACCAGGGAGTGCATCCCCTGAAGTCCCAAGGGATCCCAGCATCCCTTGGGAGCACTGTATATAAGCCAGCCCCTCAGGCCTGTTACTCACTCTGGTGTGTCTTAATAAAGACTGAGGTCACTGTTACTTTAACCTCCCTGTGTGCAGTCTCATCTGTGTTAGGAACACAACAATTAACAAGCCTCATTACACAGTACTAGATCTAAGATAGCCTGCTCCCTGGTTGGTTCCGCAACGTACGGTTCAAGGAAACTATCCCGGATACACTCTATGAACTCCTCCTCAAGGCTACCCTGGCCAATTTTCTTTACCCAATCAATATGAAGGTTAAAATCACTCATGATTATTGCCATTCCTTTTTTACAAGCCTCCATTATTTCTTGATTTATACTCTGTCCAACAGTGTAGCTACTGCTAGCGTGCCTATAGACTATGCCCACCAGCGACTTTTTCCCTTTATTATTCCTCATCTCCACCCAAACTGATTCAACGTCTTGATCCTCTGAGCCAATATTGTTTCTCACTAATGCACTGATCCAATCCTTTATTAGCAGAGCTACCCCACCTCCTTTTCCTTTCTTTCTGTCCTTCGAATTGTCAAATACCCCTGAATATTTAGTTCCCAGTCCTGGTCACCTTGCAACCACGTTTCTGTGATGGCTATCAGATCATACCCATTTGTATCTATTTGTGCCGTCTACTCATCTATTTTGTTACGAATTCTACGTGCATTTAGACAAAGAGCTTTTAAATTTGTTTTTTTACCCTTTTTTCCAGGGATACAGGTAATGGAGAGACACAGGTAAAAGAGATACACAGGTAATGGAGAGACACAGGTAACAGAGAGACAGGTAATGGAGAGACACAAGTAACGGAGTGAAAGAGGTAACAGAGAGACATGTAACAGAGAGAGCGACACAGGTAACAGACACATGTAACAGAGAGACACAGGTAATAGGGAGATAGGTAATGGAGCGACACAGGAAACAGAGATACAGGTAACAAAGAGACACAGGTAACAGAGAGACAGATAACAGAGACGCAGAAGAGACAGGTAATTGAGACACAGGTAACCAAGACACTAGTACTCGTGGACTTAAAAAATAAGGAAACTAAAAACCAGAAATAAAAATATTAAAATGTGCACATTAAGCACTGGGCCTGTGTAAAGGGGCGGGCTGTGCTGCTGTCGTGTGTATTCCTTAATCTGAACCTTCCCATCAACCTGCTTTCTGTTTTCATTTGCAATTTCCAGGATTTGGAGCTTTCCATTTTATTTCACCTGAAACATTTTCTTTTCACAATGTTAGAGCTGGCAGGAGTGGGGGGGTTGGGGGGGTGGGGGGGAGGCGGTGGGGTTACTGCCCTCTTCAGCCAGTGGCATGGACTGTACAGGGTGTGTAGACCCTGCCAGCCTCAGGAGCAACATGTGTGGGCTCTCATGTCATGATGTAACCAGAAGTTTAAGCTCGGCTGGTGCAATATAACTGAAGCTGTTAACCGAGAGGAAACTCGTATGGCATTGCAAGATTGAAACCACGCACCACACACAGCCTTCATGCTGTGTGCAGATAGGGCAACAAGGAGATGGCATGGGACAGTGCAATTATACTGAGAGGGGGATCCATCTGTTGCACTCCCTCACACTTTTGTTCTATTATCCAACTTCGAATTATGTTCCTTACCCATGCAGAGGACACTGCGGAATATTAAATCAAACTGGGGAACACTGCGGAACACTGAATCGCACTGGGGAACACTGGAGAACACTGGGGAACACTGGGAACACTGTGGAACACTGGGAACAATGGGGAACAATGGTTACATTGGGGAACACTGGGGAACACTGGGAAGCACTGGGAACACGGGGAACACTGGGAAACACTGAATCACTCTGGGGCACACTGGGGAACACTGAAGTGCACTGGGGTACACGGGGAACACGGAATTGCACTGGGAACACTGGAGAACACTGAATTGCTCTGGGGAACAGTGAATCACACTGGGGAGCCCTGGGAACACTGGGGAACCCTGGCAACACTGGGGAACACTGAGTACACTGGTGAACACTGAATTGAACTGGGGGAACACTGGAGAACACTGGGGAACACCGGAGAACACTGGGAAACACTGAATCACTCTGGGGAACACTGAATCACGTTGGGAAATACTGGGGAACACTGAATCACGCTGGGGAACACTGGGGAACAGTGAATCACACTGGGGAACACTGGGTAACACTGTGGAACACTGCTTTATGTTTTCATTTGCAATTTCCAGGATTTGCAGCTTTCTATTTTACTAATTTGAGCTGAAACATTTTTTTTTCACAATGTTAGAGCTGGCAGGGTGGGGGGGGGGGGGTTACTGCCCTCTTCAGCCAGTGGCATGGACTGTTACAGGGTGTGTAGACCCTGCCAGCCTCATGAGCAGCATGTCATGATGTAAGCAGAAGTTTAAGCTCGGCTGGTGCAATATAACTGAAGCTGTTAACCGAGAGGAAACTCGTGTGGCATCGGATGATTGAAACCACACACCCCACACAGTCTCCATGTTGTGTAACGCTGTGTGCAGATAGGGCAACAAGGAGATGGCACGGGACAGTGCAATTATACTGAGAGAGGGATCCATCTGTTGCACGCCTTCATAGTTTTGTCCTATTAGCCAACTTCCAATTGTGTTCCTTACCCATGCAGAGAATACTGCGGAATACTAAATCAAACTGGTGAACACTGGTGAACACTGGGGAACACTGGGGAACACTGGCAACACTGGGGAACACTGGGTACATTGGGGAACACTGAATTGAATGGGGAACACTGGAGAACACTGCGGACCACTGGGGAACACTGGGGAACACTGTGGAACACTGGCAATACCGGGGAACAGTGGGTACACTGGGGAACACTGAATTGAATTGGGTAACACTGGGGAACACTGGGCAACACTGAGGAACACCGGGAACACTGGGAACACTGGGGAACACTGGCAACACTGGGGAACACTGGGTACACTGGGGAGACTAAATTGAACTGGGGAACACTGGAGAACACTGGGGAACACCAGGGATCACTGGGGAACACTGGGAACACTGGGGTACACAGGGGAACACTGAATTGCACTGGGGAACACCGGAGAACACTGGGGAACACTGGGAACACTGGGGTATGCTGGGGAACACTGGGGAACACTGGGGGGGACTGAGTGACACTGGAGAACACTGAATCACTCTGGGGAACACTGGAGAACACTAGGGAACACTAGAGAACACTGGGGAACACTGAGTCACACTGGAGGACATTGGGAACACCGGAGAACACTGGGAAATACTGGGAACACCGGAGTACACTGGGGAACACTGATTTGCACTGGGGAACACTGGAAAACACTGGGGAACACTGGAGAACACTGGGGAACACCGAATTGCACTGAGGAACAATGGAGAACACTGGATAACACTGGGGAACACCGAATTGCACTGGGGAACAATGGAGAACACTGGGGAACACTGAGTCACACGGGGGAACACAATCACTCTGGGGTACACTGGGGAACACTGAATTGTACTGGGGAACACTGGGGAACACTGAGTCACACTGGGGGACACTGGGAAACACTGAATCACTCTGGGGAACACTGAATTGCTCTGGGGCACACTGAATCGCTCTGGGGAACACAGGAGAACACCGAATTGCACTGGAGAACACTGAATTGCACTGGGGAACACTGAATCACACTGGGGAACACTGATTCACTCTGTGGCACACTGAATCACTCTGAGGAACACTGGGGAACACTGGAGAACACTGAATTGCACTGGGGAACACTGAACCACGCTGGGGAACACTGGAGAAAACTGAATTGCACTGGGGAACACCGAATCACACTGGGGAACACTGAATTGCACTGGGGAACGTTGAATCACACTGGGGAACACTGGGGAACACTGAATCATGCTGGGGAACTCTGTGAAACACTGGGAACACTGGGGAACACTGGAGAACACTGAAAGTCTCTGGGGAACACTGAATCATATTGGGGAACACTGGGGGACACTGAAGTACTCTGGGGAGCACTGGGGAACACTGAATCATTCTGGGGGAACACTGTGGAACACTGAGTCACTCTGGGGAACACTGGAGATCATTGAATCACACTGGGGAACACTGAACTGCACTGGGAACACTGGAGAACATTGAGTCACTCTGGGAACGCTGGGGAATACTGAATCACTCTGGGAAAACTGGGGAACATTGAATCACACTGGGGAACACTGGGGAACACTGAATTGCACTGGGAACACTGGGAAACATTGAGTCACACTGGGGAACATTGGGGAACACTGAATTGCACTAGGAACACTGGGGAGCAATGAATCCCTCAATGGTCCCGTGTGGTGAGGTGCACTCTGTTCTACTATCCATTCGGGTGAAAACATTTCACCAAACTTTGTCCATTAGGTGTGCCTCTTGTTAGTATCTACAACCGGCATCATAAAAACATTATCTACTCATTATCACATTGCTGTTTGTTTGTCTTATTTCCTACATTACAGTTGGGTTAACACTTCTAGAGTACGTCAAGGTCCCTCTCAGCTGATTGTAAATACCTCCTATATCACCATGTTAACCGAACATAACTGAATATAGGAACAAGAGTAGGCCATTCAACCCCTTGAACCTGTTCTGCCATTCAGTGAGATCATGGCTGATCTAAGATCGAACCGCCTTTGGCCCAAATCACTTAATACCCTTGGTTAACAAACAGCTATCAATCTCCAATTTAAAATTAACATCAATTGCCATTTGCGGAAGAGAGTTCCAAACTTCTACCACCCTTTGTGTGTAGAAGTGTTTCCTAATTTCACTCCTGAAAGGTCTGGCACTAATTTTTAGGCTCTGTCCGCTAGTCCTAGACTCCCCAACCAGTGGAAATAGTTTATCTCTATCTACCCTATCTGTTCCCCTTAATATCCTGACAACTTTGATCAAATCACCCCTTAACATTCTAAATTCTGAGGAATACAACCCTAATTTGTGTAATCTCTCCTCGTAACTTAACCCTTGAAGTACGGGTATCATTCTGCACTCACTCCAAGACCAATATATCCTTCCTAAGGTTTGATGTCCAGAACTGCAGGTGTGGTCTAACCAGGGTTTTATACAGCTGAAGCAGAGCTTATGCCTTCTTGTATTCTAGTCCTCTAGATATAAAGGCAAGCATTCCATACGGCTTTTTGATTAATTTCTGTATGTGTTCATGGGCTAGAACCTCCACTTTATTTGTATGCTTAATGCCCACATAACGGCCATTTTACCGCTGAAATGATGTATAACGCTCATATATCGCCTATTTTGGCACAAAATGGAAACTGGCTGGCATTTTTCGGAAACTTATCGCCGAGCATTACTTTCCCCATGTGCTTAACGCTGAGAAACAACATTACCGCCCGCCCAGTTTTTTGGGGGCAGAATCAGCAGAATGGGCGAATTCAACGCCCATATCACCCAGCGTTACTTTCCGCACGGAATTAACGCCGAGATTCAATATTAGCGCCCGCCCACTGTTTTTTGTCGTAAAATGCATACTTACCCAAACTAGCGGCCATGGAGATCGCCCATCGTTAATTTCACCACCTTGCACACATATCATCCACAATATCGCTCGCCCAAAAAAACGCCCACAAAAAGTGGAACTAGCCGGAATGAATCACAGCGTTATGGACACCATGTTCTAGATCACATGTCTCGTACTTTAAAAGGCTGCTGTGTTTCAACCTCAGCGGAGTTCATAGAAACATAGAAAATAGGTGCAGGAGTAGGCCATTCGGCCCCTTGAGCCTGCACCACCAGTTAATATGATCATGGCTGATCATGCAACTTTAGTACCCCATTCCTGCTTTCTCTCCATACCCCTTGATCCCTTTAGCCGTAAGGGTCAATTCTAACTCCCTTTTGAATATATCTAATGAACTGGCCTCAACGACTTTCTGTGGTAGAGAATTCCACAGGTTTACAATTCTCTGAGTGAAAAAGTTTCTCCTCATCTCGGTCCTAAATGGCTTACCCCTTATCCTTAGACTGTGACCCCTGGTTCTGGACTTCCCCAATGTCGGGAACATTCTTCCTGCATCTAACCTGTCCAATCTCATCAGAATTTTATATGTTTCTATGAGATCCCCTCTCATTCTTCTAAATTCCAGTGAAAATAAGCCTAGTCGATCCAGTCTTTCTTCATATGTCAGTCCTGCCATCCCGGAATCGGACTGGTGAACCTTCGCTGCACTCCCTCAATAGCAAGAATTTCCTTCCTCAGATTAGGAGACCAAAACTGTCCACAATATTCAAGGTGTGGACTCACCAAGGCCCTGTGCAACTGCAGTAAGACCTCCTTGCTCCTATAGCAAATCCTCTCGCTATGAAGGCCAACATGCCATTTGCCTTCTTCACCGCCTGCTGTACCTGCATGCCAACTTTCAATGACTGATATACCATGACACCCAGGTCTTGTTGTACCTCCCTTTTTTCTAATCTGTCACCATTCAGATAATATTCCGCCTCCGTGTTTTTGCCACAAAAGTGAATAACCTCGCATTTATCTACATTATACTGCATCTGCCATGCATTTGCCCACTCACCTAACTTGTCCAAGTCACCCTGCAGCCTCTTAGCATCCTCCTCACAGCTCACACTGCCACCCAGCTTAGTGTCATCTGCAAACTTGGAGATATTACACTCAATTCCTTCATCCAAATCATTAATGTATATTGTAAATAACTGGGGTCCCAGCACTGAACCTTGCGGTACCCCACTAGTCACTGCCTGCCATTCTGAAAAGGACCCGTTTAGTCCTACTCTTTGCTTCCTGTCTGCCAACCAGTCTCTATCTACGCCGGATGTACTCTGCAAGTCATTGGAGTTGATGTGAACAACCGTAAAAACTTCTTGACCATACTATGACCAATTGGAATTGAAGAGGTGTCTTCATCGGGATATTCCTTGTTTGTTGGCAATCAGTGGAAAACAGAGAGCTACTGCAATGGGGCCTGTCCTTTCGCACCCTCTCTTGGTGACCAAATACATGCAGCAGACTCGACATCGCCGAAGGAATGCTCCACTGCATTATGTGCCCGATGTAAGAAGTGGCAGACAGATGAGGAGGACCAGACGTTACGCCCCCCCCCCGCAAGTACAAGGAGAAGCATTCTCACCTTGACTTGCCCGACTGGGCTTCCACAAAGAGGTTATCACTGAGGTATGCCAGCTGATAAGGGCAGATCTTCAGCCTGCCAGCACCATCAGAACGGCACTGTCCGCCGAAGTCAAAGTCACCGCGGTACTGTCGTTCTATGCCTCGGGTTCTTTTCAGGTCACAGCTGGTGACATTTGCGGACTTTCTCAGCATGTCACACATCACTGCATTAGACAGGTCACTGAAGCCCTTTACGCACGCAGGAGGGACTTGATCAGCTTCCCTATGACCAGGGAGGCACAGAGTAAGAGGGCTCTAGGATGCTCCAGAATATCTCAATTCGTGGTGGTGTGCTCCATGCTACACAACCTGGCTACCAGGAGGGGACAAGAATTGCCTGATGCGTCTGACAGTCCACCTTACCAGAGAGAGGAAGAGGAGGACGAGGAGGCAGACGCTGACATTGGCCCACACAATCAGGCTGACGCTGAAGCCATGCCCCGCCCCGCCCCCCTGTAGATCACATGAAAGGGCCCATGGT
The DNA here is from genome assembly GCF_044704955.1 of Pristiophorus japonicus. Lineage (NCBI taxonomy): Eukaryota > Metazoa > Chordata > Chondrichthyes > Pristiophoridae > Pristiophorus > Pristiophorus japonicus. The sequence continues at coordinate 65,556,620 of NC_091996.1, forward strand.
GGCATGATAGCTGCAAGAGCCTTACTTCAGCAGCTCATCAATGATCGCTTTGGCTGAAAGAACATTGGTGGTATTTACAAGGCTGACACACTGCTGGGTATGCAGGTCATACATCAATGGTGGGCATCACCTTGGTGACAGTTAAAGTTGATTGAAGTTAAGTGTAATTATACCCTTTGATATTAAGGAACCACCAGCATGTAATGGTGCAGCTATCTGAGCCAATGTACTACAAGGTTTTGTTACATAAAAAACATTTAAACTGAACATTAGTCTGACATCATCAGTATTTCTGTACAAACCAAATCTTTCCCCTCTCCCCCCCCCCACCCCGCTTCTCCTCCCCACCTCTACCCCTTCCACTTCCCCTCCAGAGTCCAAGCCGCCTGGCCGAGGAGGTCCTCAGGCGATGCTTCATTGGGTAGGGGGGGTCAGGGGCGGGGGGGCAGGGATGACGGCCAAAGTGCTGCTTAGATGGATACTGGAGAGGACGGTCCCGAGGTGGGAACATGCTCCGAGCCAGAAGCAAGATGTTGCTGCTGGCTCTCATGTATGGTTGGCAATGGGGGTGTGTCACCTTGGGGTGCAGTGCCACGCTCCGGGACCACTGGGAGCCCTCTGCCACCAATGTTCCTGGCTACCAACTCCAGGGCCTCCTCCATCCATTCCATGGTATATCTTATTTGTTGGACAAAAACTCGGTGCCAACTATGTTCTTGGTGCTTAGTCGGCTTTTTGCTGCTGGTCAATCTCTGCCGTGCTGCCCACAACAGCCAAACAAGCACACCACACTCACACACGCTTTCAGTGTCTCTGAGCACCCTCTCTCTCTGTCTCCTCTTCTGCGCATGTCATGATGACCCTTGATCTCCTGAATCATGGGAATCGAGCGTTGCCATGTCATTGCTAAGGACAGTCACACTTTACAGCAGAAGGTCAAAAAAAATTTACCGCTCGCGGTAACGCCCATTTTCAAAAATGGAAACTAGGTGTTTTGAGAATGGGCGAGTAGCCGGTGATCTGAAAACCCTTTCCTAACGCCCACGCCGGATATAATGCCCATTTTTGGGTGATAAGCACAAAAGTGGAGATTCTAGCCCCTTGACATTTTAATGATCTATGTACCTGAACCCCGAAGTCTCTTTGGACCTCCACTGTTTTTAGATTTTTACCATTTAGAAAGTACCCTGTTCTATCCTTTTTAGGTCCAAAGTGGATGACCTCACATTTGCTTACTTTGAAATTCATTTGGCACAGTTTTGCCCATTCACTTAATCTGTTGATATCCCATTATAATTTCATGCTTTTATCTGCCTACAATGCCGCCTATCTTTGTGCCATCAGAAAATGTGGATGTTATCATAGAATCATATATCACAGAAGGGCGTCAATGGCCCATTGTGAGTGTGTAGCTCTTTGAAAGAGCTGTACAATTAATCTCACTCCCCTGCTCTTTCCCCACCCTTGTGGGCTCACCCTTTACTCTCGGATCTGAATGCTTTTTCAAATCCTTTCAAACAATGCATAATGCTGAGTGATATTTCGACACATTGCGGAACATGTTGAGGGTCATGGCCCAGTGCACTCGCTAAACAAACCTGCTGGAAATCATCTGAGAAAGTTACAGGTGCCAGACCGGTCTGCTGATCTGAGACAACAGTTTGAGGATTACACCCGATGGAGCAGTCCCATATTGCAGGTCCTTGTGGCTGACTGATGAGTCTTGGAGCGTTGGTTAATAAAAGCCTGTCATAGGAACTTCGGAAGCCCAGTTAGCCCCTCGGGGGCCTGCCGCCAATGATTGTACACACAATCGAGCTCATTATGTCAACCAGACAAAATCGGGTCTAAGCTAAAACAGATATATCTATGCAGATCTTCCTAAAGAAGGTGCTGGGGTCAGACACTCAGCAACAGTGAGGGAAAGTTGGGGGAACTGCAGGAGGGACCACATTTAAATGAATGAAAATAATTCCTCCATCAGATGCCCGAGGCCACAGTGTGTGTCGACGTGCTCCAGAGCAGTCTGTTCTGAGCTAGGCAGACTTAGCTCGGGCCTGTTCCAACCAATGCTCCCTGCAACCAAATTTTAATATGACCGTTTAATGTTAAAAGTTTAATTTGTTTATTTTTCGGCTTTAGTGTCCCTTTAATAAGGGGGCACTTGATTTATAGGGTCAACTTTAAAATAGTTGAAAGGGATTCTGCCTTGATCGGAGACGAAGGGGCAATGAATCAGCCCACGGCCAGCGCCACGCCCTCAAGACTCACAACACACCCTTTATGCATCAAAAGGCTCAAGCCGTCACAATGCGTTTAATCATTCCTTGGGCTGCCGACTATCCCCACAAACACCACAGAAACCACCACAGCAAACAAGAGCCAAGAGTCATCGCTACTTCACTACACGCACTGCTTCAAGGTCCTTTGTTTCTTTCATGTTCTCCACACCTCCCTATCTCTCTCCTCCCTGCACCAGTGCTGACTCCTGTGGGGTCAGTCCAGGGCCACAGCACACACACAGGCGCATATTCAGACACACTCATCATCATAGGTAGTCCCTCGAATCGAGGATGACTTCCTTCCTTGCCGAAAAGGGATGAGTTAACAGCTGTTTCAATGAAGGACCTAATATTCCAGATCCGGAACTACATGTTGAATGGTGGAAGATGCCTGTGTGTGGATTTTTTTCACGTGTGGTGGCCGTTGCACACCAGCCATCACACTGGCTTGACAGTTAGGTCTAGGTCACACACGGACACACACGCACACTCAGACACAGACACACACACACAGACGCACACGCACAGACACTACATGCACACACACTCAGACACAGACACACACAGACGCACACGCACAGACACTACATGCACTCACACTCAGACACAGACACACACACACACACACAGACACAGACACACATGCACACACACACAGACACACACACACACAGACGCACACGCACAGACACTACATGCACTCACACTCAGACACAGACACACACACACACAGACACAGACACACATGCACACACACACACACACAGACGCACACGCACAGACACTACATGCACACGCACTCAGACTCAGATACACATACACACACACTCAGACACAGACATACACACATACACACAGACACCGACACACATGCACACACACACACAGACACAGACACACATGCACTCACACTCAGACACAGACACACACACACATACAGATGCACACGCACAGACACACATGCACTCACACTCAGACACATACACACACAAACACACAAACACACAGACACACATACACACAGACACCGACACACATGCACACACACTCAGACACTGACACACACATACACACACACAGACCCAACAACAACAACGTGTATTTATCTAGCACCTTTAACGCAGTGAGATGTCCCAAGATGCTTCACAGGAGTATTAAGAAATTTTTTTTTAAATTGACACCGAGCCGCATAAGTAGAAATTAGTGCAGGTGACCAAAAGCTTAGTCAAAGAGGTATGGAGCGTCTTCAAGGAGGAAAGAGGTCGAGAAGCGGAGAGGTTTAGGCAGGGAAGTTCCAGAGCTTGGGACCTAGGCAACAGAAGGCACGGCCACCAATGGTTGAGCGATTATAATCAGGGATGTTCAAGAGGACAGAATTAGAGGAGCGCAGACATCTCAGGTGACCGTGGGACTGGAGGAGATTACAGAGATAGGGAGGGGCGAGGACATGGAGGGATTTGAAAATAAGGATGAGAATTTTGAAATCAAGGCGATGCTTAACCGGGAGCCAATGTAACTAAGTGAGCACAGGGGTGAGCGGGACTTGGTGCGAGTTAGGACACGGGCAGCCGAGTTTTGAGTCACCTCTAGATTACGTAGGATAGAATGTGAGAGGCCACTCAAGGGTGCATTGGAATAGCCAAATCTAGAGGTAACAAAGGCATGGATGAGAATTTCAGCAGCGGATGAGCTGAGGCAAGGGCTGAGATGGGCGATATTGCGGAGGTGGAAATAGGCGGTCTTAGTTATGCTGCGGATATGTGGTCGAAAGCTCATTTCATGGTAAAATATGACACCAAGATTGCGAACAGTCTGGTTCAGCCTCAGACAGAAGTTGGGGAGAGGGATGGAGTCAGTGGCTGGGGAATGGAGTTTGTGGCGGGGACCGAAAGCAATAGCTTCAGTCTTCCCAATATTCAATTGGGGAACATTTCTGCTCTCCAGCCGTTGCAGGTGATTCTCTAGATAAGAATGGAACCAGGTGAATGCAGTGGACAATGGTGGAGAGGCATTGGAGAAGGATAGTGTGGTCAACCGTGTCAAAGGCTGCAGACAAGTCAAGAAGGACGAGGAGGGATAGTTTGCCTTTGTCTCAGTCACAAAGAATGTCATTTGTGACTTTGATGAGAGCCATTTCAGTGCTGTGGCAGGAGCAGAAACCGGACTAGAGGGATTCAAACCTGGAATTGTGGGAAAGGTGGGCACGGATTTGGAAAGCGACAACACGTTCAAGGAGTTTGGAGAGGAAAGGGAGGTTGGAGATGGGGTGGTAGTTTGCATGGATGGAGGGGTCGAGGGCTGTTTTTTTGAGGAGAGGAGTGATGACGGCAGATTTGAGGGAGAAAGACAGTACCTGAGGAGAGAGAACTGTTCACAATGTCAGCTAACATGGGAGCCAGAAAAGGAAGTTGGGTGGTCAGCAGTTTGGTGGGAACAGGGTCAGGGGAGCAGGAAGTGGGTCTCATGGACAGGATGAGCTCAGAAAGGCCAGAGGGGAGATTGGAGAGAAACTGGAGAAAGATGTGAGGTCAGGGCTAGGGCAGGGGGGATCTTTAGAGGAAGTTTGGCCCGGTGGGCTAAGGGAAGAAAGGGAAGAGGCAGAGGTGGTCGAATGGATGGTCTAATTCTTAGAAACAAAGAAATCCATGAGACAGACACAGACACAAAGACACACACACAGGCACATACAAACTCACACATGCCGTACACAGACACAGGCACACACAGACTCACACAGATACACACACGCACGCACACACAGACACAGGCACACACAAAGACAAATACACACATGCACACACACGTACACACAAATACATGCAAACACACAGACACAGACACTCACAGACATAAACACACATGCACACACACACATATACGCAGATGCACACACACATAGAGACACAGGCACCCACACAGACACACACAGGCGCAGACATACAGACACGCACACAGAAACAGACGCACACATATACAGACACACACACACGCATGCATACAGACAGATACATACGCACACAGACACACGCACAGACATACACACACACACACACACACATACACACACATACAGGGCGGCCAGAGTCCTATCTAACAGCAATGAGGGTCTCAGGAAACAATGTAAAACATTAGAAGAACATAAGAAATCGGAGCATAAGTAGATCATTCAGCCCCTCGAGCCTGCTCCGCCATTCAATATCATGGCTGATCTTCAACCTCAACTCCACTTTCCTGCCCGATCCCCATATTCCTTAGCGGGTAGCAGTCTCGCTTTCAAATGAGACGTTAAACCGAGACACCATCTGCTCTCTCGGGTGGATGTAAAAGATCCCAAGGCACTATTTCGAAGAAGAGCAGGGGAGTTATCCCCGATGTCCTGGCCAATATTTACCCCTCAATCAACATAACAAAAAAATGTTTATCTGGTCATTATTACATTGTTGTTTGTGGGAGCTTGCTGTGCTCACATTGGCTGTCGCGTTTCCCACATTACAACAGTGACTACACTCCAAAAAATACTTCATTGGCTGTAAAGCACTTTGAGACATCCGGTGGTTGTGAAAGGCGCTATATAAATGTAAGTCTGTCTTTCTAGTGTCCAAAAATGTCAGCCTTGAATAGACTGAGTGACTGAGCACTCACAGCTCTCCGGGTCGAGAATTTCAAAGATTCACAACTCTCTGAGTGAAGAAATTTCCTCCTCCCAATCCTAAATCGCTGACCTCTTATTCTGAGACTGTGAATCCTAGTTTTAGATTCTGCAGCCAGGGGAACACCTTTCAGCATTTACCCTGTCAAGCCCATTAAGAATGTTATATATTTCTCATTCTTCTAAACTTGAGGGAATATAACAACTTTTATTTATCGGAGTAACTATTTGTACGAAGTCGCTATTCTGCGCACAGAAGTGAGAGTTAGGACAAATATCACCGTCTCCCCCCGCACAATTCCTACTTGACCTAAACACATCCACGTTGCCTCCGATCCATCCAGCAGCAGCCGAACGCATCCGCCGAGCCTCCGAACCCCTCACAGCAGCGAGTCCCTTGCCTGCCGTGGGCCATCCACAATGCCGCAAGCATCTGCTTGGGCCCGGGCGGGGGGCAAGAGAGCGGGAGGAGAGCGAGAAGCAGGGAGAGAGCTTAGGGGGAAGAGAGAAAGCTGGCAGGGGAGAGAAGAGAAAGTAATTGGTAGGAGGTTTAGAGGGGATTTGAGGGGAAATTTCTTCACGCAGAGGGTTGTGGGGGTCTGGAACTCAGAAACCCTTACCTCATTTAAAAAATACTTGGCTATGCACCTGAAGTGTCGGAACCTGCAGGGCCACGGACCTGGAGCTGGAAAGTGGGATTCGGCTGGGTAGCCTCTTGTTGACCGGCGGACTCGATGGGGAAAAGGCTTCCTTCGTGCTGTAAATTTCCATGTTGCTACACGGACTCTGATTGCGGGTCAGTTGCATGGACTCTGATTGCGGATCCGGTCAGTTACACGGACTCTGATTGCGGATCCGATCAGTTACACGGACTCTGATTGCGGATCCGGTCAGTTACACGGACTCGAATTGCGGGTCTGGTCAGTTACACGGACTCTGATTGCGGGTCTGGTCAGTTGCACGGACTCTGATTGCGGGTCTGGTCAGTTGCACGGACTCGGATTGCGGGTCAGTTACACGGACTCTGATTGCGGGTCTGGTCAGTTGCACGGACTCGGATTGCGGGTCAGTTACACGGACTCTGATTGCGGGTCTGGTCAGTTGCACGGACTCGGATTGCGGGTCAGTTACACGGACTCTGATTGCGGGTCAGGGAGATATATTTCTGACTCCCCCCCCCCCCCCCACGGACCCGGAATCTAGTGAAAATCGCGCGAAAAGCAGCGGCTGAATGAGCTGCGGCGGGAGCCGGGTGTCCGGAGCGCAGTGTCTGATGCCGGCCCTCCGGTGTAAAGGCGTTGTGTGACCGTGCGGGAGCAGGAGGCGGAGACCGAGCGCCAGCGCTGCACCACCCGGGGGTGGGTCCCACCAACCCCGCTCCTCCTGTCCCGGGCCCCGCTCGGCCCATTGTTCCTGTCCCCGGGTTCCCGGCCCAGCCCTCTCTCCCCAGGCACTGAACACACACAATTACATTTCACTCTTTATTCAGTAAATTCAACACACATGTCGCAGATATTAAATAAATAGTAAACACACAGGAGTTGTTATTGTCGTTAACAGTTCAAGTGCTGACCGGCATCCAGTGCCGAGGTCCCGGGTCAGTGGGAGTAGTGTGGGGTCCCCGAGCAAGGGTCTGTGCCGCCCACTCTCGGTTCATTTAGCAGCAGTTAGAGTTACAGTACACATCTGGCAGAGTCCCGAAAGCCACATCATCCGTGGTTCTGCACTTGCCCCAGTGGCACGAGAAAGTTTGTTTTTGTTAAGAGTAATAAACTGATTTCCATCTGTCCCACACTGGCACAGTCCGGCCCGCACGGGGAGAATGCAGATCACCCGGCCTTCCCCATCCATCTGCTGCCAGCTTCTCCAGTCCCGGACCTGGTTCTCCACACCCGGACCCGGTCCGGTTCTTCAGTCCCGGACCCAATCCGGTCCAGCTCAGCATGTCCCTCTGGGGTTTTACAGTTTCAGGGAAGTTGCCTCCACAAAGAGCTGCAGGTAGGCGCAGGAGTCGCGGCTCAGGGGCTGCTCCAGCCCGGGGTGGGTGGTGTGGCTACTGTTCAAGCCGAGTCCGGGGCTGAGCGAGTCCTGCGGGAGCCCGGGGCTGAGCGAGTCTTGCGGGAGCCCGGGGCTGAGCGAGTCCTGCGGGAGCCCGGGGCCGACCATCTCCTCCTCCCCGGTCGGCTGCTCCGAGTAGATCTGCAGAGCGACCACGGCGCAGAGGACGAGGAGCCAGGTCTTGGGGCGGTCCCTGTGCTGGGGAGGGAGGTAGCGCCTGACGGTGGCCGGGTACAGCACCCGGCGGGGTCGCCTGCTGCTCCGGCTGGGCTGGCACCGCGACATGGCCTTCAGCGACTCCGTGTCGAAGGTGAAGATGTCGGCCTGAGTTCGGTGCGGGGTCCTCGAGGAGAGCGTGTTACAGCGGCTGGTAATGGTGGGACGACACATGGCCGGCAGGGAGTCTGTCTCTGTCTGTGTGTCTCTGGCTGATGGCTCTGTGTCTCTCTGCTTCTCTTTAGATGTTATTTGCTATCTGACCGGTGCTTTCCTGGATTTCTGTCTCTATGTCTCCCGTTAGATTCTCTGTTTATTGTTCCGTTCAGTTCTGTCTATTCTTACACTCTGCCATCACTTTTATATTCTGAGCCGCTGTCAGGGCAGTGACTCAGCTCACGTTCTCAATCCCGCCCCTCACCTCCGATTGGCAGCCACAACCTCTCCCCCTTTCCAATCAGGGCCCCTTCATTCCTCATCGCTGACTTGATTTCTCGCGCCCGCCCCTCCAATGGCCTGAGTTGTGTTTCCTTTAAAAGAGTTGTGTTTCCTTCCAATTCAAAATTCGGGCCGTGTGATGTTGCACGCTCTCCATGTGCAAGTTTTTTTGGACCCTGTTCCCATTTATTTGTTAGTTCCTGTTATTGGGGACAGCAGCATTTGTACAACAGCGAAAGTTCAGTCTCTGGCTGCCTGTTCCATCTCCTGCACCGGCTGGGAATGGAAGTGGGAATGGGAATTCGATTGGGACTAGGAATGGGAATGAGTTTGAGATTGAGATTAGAATGGGAATGGGAATGAGATAGGGAATGGGCGTGGGAGTGGGAAATTGCTTTCAGCTCACTATACGCACTTCCAGTTCAAATCCTGCTGAGAATTGAAACCGAGGCAGTGGTCAGAACAAGGGAACAGGATATTGGTTGGCCCTAGTGGGTGCCCAGTCTTATAGAGAAGAAGGGTGGACAGCTCCAGAGAAGTTCAGGGCAGTGGTCAGCCCTCGGGGTAATGGTCAGCCTGATGGAGAGTCAGGGGCAGTGATCATCCTCAAAGAGACCACATTGAGAGAGACAATAGTCATCTTACGAGAGGGTCTGGGATATCTCTGGGAAGGTGATGACCAGAAGGATTGTGCATGATTGTTTTATCACAGTAGTAACGCGCGTGAGCAGGCACCAGTAGAGATTTCCACGATATGATGGGAGCTGCAGTGTGGCAATAGATTAGCGCGACACATAGCACAATGATAGAAAATCCATTGAAGCCCAGCACCATATCACCAAGAACTCAACATTGTATCATCAACAATAGAGCACCATATCACCATATACAGCAGACACCTCAAAGCGCTGGAGAAGTACCACCAGCACTGCCTCCACAAGATCCTGCAAATCCACTGGGGGGATAGACGCACCAACATCAGTGTTCTTGCTCAGGCCAACATCCCCAGGATCGAAGTACTGACCACACTCGACCAGCTCCGTTGGGCGGGTATAGTGCTCTACTTGTAACATCTACATGGCAAGCGAGCCCCAGGTGGACAGAGGAAACATTTCAAGGACACCCTCAAAGCCTCCTTGATAAAGTGCAACATCCCCACCAGCACCTGGGAATCCCTGGCCCAGGACGACCCTAAGTGGAGGATGTGCATCTGGGAGGGCGCGGAACACCTCGAGTCTCATCGCCGAGAGCATGCAGAAACCAAACGCAGAGAGCAGAAGTAGCTTGCGGCAAACCAGATGCTCCACCCACCCTTTCCTTTAACCATTGTCTGTCCCACCTGTGACAGAGACTGTAAATCCTGTATTGCACTGTAGAACTCACCCTTAGAGTGATTTTGAGCGACTGCCTATGATGATGATGACCATATCACCAATAAGCCAGCACCATATCACTAATAAAACCAGAACAGTATCATCAATATCACAGCACCATATTACCAATAAGAGAGAAAGAGGAAGAGAGAGAAAGAAAGATAGCAGGGAAAACAGGCTTGCTGTTCTTGGAAAGAGTGCCGGGCAGGTAGGGCCTCGGATTAACATCTCATCTGAAAGACAGCACTTCCGACAGTGCGGCACTCCCTCAGTACTCCACTGGAATGTTAGTTTGGATTATGTGCTCAAGTCTTGTGGAGTGAGACTGTGAACCTACAACCTCTTTACTCAAAGGCAAGTTTGTAACCACTGAGCCACAGCTGACACCTAACTTGTAACATATTTATTGAGCACCTTTACATCCTCAACACGTGCAAAGCCATTCATAGCCAATGAGGTGTTTTGATAGAGTAAATAAGGAAAAACTGTGTCTACTGGCAGGAGCGCCAACAACCAAAGGACGCAGATGTAATATAATTGGCAAAAGAATCAGAGTGAAAGAGGAGAATTTTTTTACGCAGCGAGTTGTTGTGATGTGGAATGCGCTGCCTGAAAGGGCAGTGGGAGCAGATTCAATAGTAACTTTCAAAAGGGAATTGGATAAATACTTAAAAAGGAGCAGTTTGCAGGGCTATGGGGAAAGAGCAGGGGAGTGGGACTAATTGGATCTCTCTTTCAAAGAGCCGGAACAGGCACGATGGCCGAATGGTCTCCATCAGTTCTGTATGCATCTATGATTCGAAGTACTTTTGAAGTGCAGTTTCTGTTGTACAACAGTGACCACACTTCAAATGTACTTCATTGGCTGTAAAGCGCTTTGGGTCATCCTGAGGTTGTGAACCACGCTATAGAAATACAAGTCTTTGTTTTTTTAATGTAGGAAATGCAGCAGCCAATTTGTACACAGCAAGATCCCACAAAGAGCGATGCGATTAATGAGCAGTTCATTTGGTTCAGTGATGGTGGTTGGTGGATAAATACTGACCAGGACACCAGGGAGAACTTCCCTGTCCTTCAGGACATGCCCTGTGATATTTTATGTCCATCCTTGGGGCCCTCGATTTAACGTCTCATCCAAAAGGCAGTAGTACCTCTGACAGCACAGGCCCACTCAGTACTGTACTGGAGAATCAACCTTGATTCTGTGTTCAAGTCTCCGGAGTGGAACTGGAACCCATAACCCTCCGACGCAGAGGCGAGTGTGCTACCCACTGACCCATGCCTGGTCCATCAGCTCCTTGATCTTTCCTTCATGTGCTTTCTTGTTCTTTATCTACAATTGAGCAGAGCCCATCTGCTCACAATGCCCGCCCCACGCCTGCTCAATCTATCGGTGCAGTGTTTGTCCAGGTAGACAGTGTCAGCTTAGCCTCTTTTCCACAGCTCACTGGATATTACTTCCACTATCTCTAACCCGCAATCCAACTGAAGAGAGACACTCCAGCCAAAGAACATTAGGAGTGGTCACGATTTCATCTCTATCCCGCTAAATTTGGACACCAGATCACAGCAAATGACCAACCTCCATCCAGTTGCAGTATCAAGCTGGCCACCAGGAGCCGCTATATTCCCAAGCAGCAGTCACGTCGATCTGCTGCCTCAGTGCAGTTACAAACTGTCTCACATCTACTTTCAGCACATGGATTATTCCAACCATGTCAGACTGATTTATCATCCTGCGGAGACAGGCGCCTGCGGTTAGAATGAATTCTGTTTCAGGGCCAACATCAGCCGTGAGTTTCTCCACAGTGAAGCATTGAAACTCGGCTTTGGGAAATACAATGGGGCGCTAAAAGCATCACCAGCCGGCACTGAGACCCTCTTTACAGTGAGAGGCTCGGGCCAGCCCTGGGAGTGTTTGATGGGACAGTGTAGAGGGAGCTTTACTCTGTATCCAACCCCGTGCTGTACCTGTCCTGGGAGTGTTTGATGGCACAGTGTAGAGGAAGCTTTACTCTGTTATCTAACCCATGCTGTACCTGCCCTGGGAGTGTTTGATGGGACAGTGTAGAGGGAGCTTTACTCTGTATCTAACCCCGTGCTTACCTACCCTGGGAGTGTTTGATGGCACAGTATAGAGGAAGCTTTACTCTGTTATCTAACCCATGCTGTACCTGCCCTGGGAGTGTTTGTTGGGACAGTGTGGAGGGAGCTTTACCCTGTATCTAACCCGTGCTGTACTACCCTGGGAGTGTTTGATGGCACAGTGTAGAGGAAGCTTTACTCTGTTATCTAACCCGTGCTGTACTACCCTGGGAGTGTTTGATGGGACAGTGTAGAGAGCTTTACTCTGTATCTAACCCGTGCTGTACCTGCCCTGGGAACGTTTGATGGGACAGTGTAGAGGGAGCATTACTCTGTATCTAACCCATGCTGTACATGCCTTGGGGGCGGTTGGTGCTGGTACTCATTCCCTTATGGGGACAGTAGCATAGTGAATATGTTATGGGACCAGTAATCCAGAGGCCTGGACTAATGATCTAGAAATGTGAGTTCAAATCCCACCACAGCAGCTGTGGAATTTAAATTCAGTTAATTAAATAAATCTAGTCTCTGTATTTAAGGAAAGATATACTTGCATTGGAGGCTGTTCAGAGGAGGTTCACTAGGTTGATTCCGGAGATGAGGGGCTTGACTTATGAAGATATATTGAGTAGGTTGGGCCTATACACATTGGAGTTAAGAAGAATGAGAGATGATCTTATCAAAACATATAAGATAATGTGGAGGCTCGACAAGGTGGATGCAGAGAGGATGTTTCCACTCGAAGGGGAAACTAAAACTAGGGGGCAGAGACTCAGAATAAGGGTCCACCTATTTAGAACTGAGACGAGGAGAAATTTCTTCTCTCAGAGGGTTGTAAATCTATGGAATTATCTGCCCCAGAGAGCTGTGGAGGCTGGGTCTTTGAATATATTTAAGACAGAGATAGACAAGATTTTTAAGCCACAATGGTTATGGGGAGCGGGCAGGGAAGTGGAGCTGAGTCCATGATCAGATCAGCAATAATCATGGGTGATTTTAACCTCCATATTGATTGGGCAAATCAAATTGGTCAGGGTAGCCTTGAGGAAGAGTTCATAGAGTGCATAAGGGATGGATCCCTTGAGCAGTATATAACAGAACCAACCAGGGAGCAGACTATCTCAGATCTGGTCCTGTGTAATGAGACAGGATTAATGAACAATCTCCTAGTAAAGGTTCCCTTTGGAATGAGTGATCATAGCATGGTTGAATTTCAAATTCTGATGTAGGGCAAGAAAGTTGGATCTCAAACCAGTGTATTAAGCTTAAATAAAGGTGTGAGGGCAGAGTTGGCTAAAGTGGACTGGGAAAATAGATTGAAGTGTAGGACGGTTGATGAACAGTGGTGTGCATTTAAGGAGATATTTCATAACTCTCAAGAAAAATATATTCCAGTGAGGAGGAAAGGATGTAAAAGAAAAGATAGCCATCCGTGGCTAACTAAAGAAATAAAGGATGGTATCCAATTAAAAAACAAGGGCATACAAAGTGGCCAAAACTAGTGGGAGGACAGAAGATTGGGAAGCTTTTAAAAGCCAGCAAAGAATGACAAAAAACTGATAAAGAAAGTGAAGATAGACGATGAAAGTAAACTAGCACGAAATATAAAAACAGATAGCAAGATTTTCTACAGGTATATAAAAAGGAAAAGAGTGGCTAAAGTAAATGTTGGTCCCTTAGAGGACGAGACCGGGGAATTAGTAATGGGGAACATGGAGATGGCAGAAACTCTGAACAAAAATTTTGTATCAGTCTTTACGTAAAGGACACTAAAAATATCCCAACAGTGGATAGTCAAAGGGCTATGGGGGGGGTGGCGGTGGTGTGGGGCGGTGAGGAACTTAACACAATCACAATCACTAAGGAAGCAGTACTCAGTAAAATAATGGGACTAAAGGTGGATAAATCACCTGGACCTGATGGCTTGCATCCTAGTGTCTTAAGAGAAGTAGCGGCAGGGAAAGGTGGATGCATTGGTTGTAATTTACCAAAATTCCCTGGATTCTGGAGAGGTCCCAGCAAATTGGAAAACTGCAAATGTAACGCCCCTATTTAAAAAAGGAGGCAGACAAAAAGCAGGAAACTATAGACCAGTGAGCCTGACATCTGCGGTTAGGAAAATGTTGAAGTCCATTATTAAAGAAGCAGTAGCAGGACATTTGGAAAAACATAATTCAGTCAGGCAGAGTCAGCATGAATTTATGAAGGGGACGTCATGTTTGATAAATTTTCTGGAATTCTTTGAGGATGTGATGTATTTGGACTTCCAGAAGGCATTTAACAAGGTGCCACACAAAAGGTTGCTGTGCAGGTTGGGGGTAATATATTAGCATGGATAGGGGATTGGCTAACTAACAGAAAACAGAGAGTCAGGATAAATGGTTCATTTTTGGGTTGGCAATCAGTAACTAGTGGGGTGCCGCAGGGATCAGTGCTGGGACCCCAACTATTTACAATCTATATTAACGACTTGGATGAAGGGACTGAGTGTAACATAGCCAAGTTTGCTGATGATACAAAGATGTGTAAGATTTCCAAATCTCTGGCATTAAATTGACAGCGAGACAGATTATTTTAAAACAATTCGGAATAGTTTATTAAACACACACACATGCACATCTATCAGCAGGCATCAGTTACCCTATGAATTTACTTAGTTTCAACAGATACAATGTTACAATAATGATTTATTAAAAAGGTATACGTCACTTGTTTTCCATATTTAAGAAAGGATATACTTGCTTTGGAGGCAGTTCAGAGATGGTTCACTGGTTGATTCCAGAGATGAGGGAGTTGACTTATGAGGAAAGGTTGAGTAGGTTGGGCCTCTACTCATTGAAATTCAGAAGAATGAGACGTGATCTTATTGAAACATGTAAGATTATGAGGGGGCTTGACAAGGTGGATGCAGAGAGGATGTTTCCACTGATAGGGGAGACTAGAACGAGGGGTCATAATCTTAGAATAAGGGGCCGCCCATTTAAAACTGAGATGAGGACGAATTTTTTCTCTCAGAGGGTTGTAAATCTGTGGAATTCACTTCTTCAGAGAGCTGTGGAAGTTGGGACATGGAATAAATTTAAGACAGAGATAGACAGATTTTTGAGCGATAAGGGAGTAAAGGGTTATTGAAACATAGAAACATAGAAAATAGATGCAGGAGGAGGCCATTCGGCCCTTCGAGCCTGCACTGCCATTCAATGAGTTCATGGCTGAACATGCAACTTCAGTACCCCTTTCTGCTTTCTCTCCATACCCCTTGATTCCCCCGAGTAGTAAAGACCACATCTAACTCCTTTTTGAATATATTTAGTGAATTGGCCTCAACAACTTTCTGTGGTAGAGAATTCCACAGGTTCACCACTCTCTAGGTGAAGAAGTTTCTCCTCATCTCGGTCCTAAATGGCTTACCCCTTGTCCTTAGACTGTGACCCCTGGTTCTGGACCTCCCCAACATTGGGAACATTCTTCCTGCATCTAACCTGTCTAAACCCGTCAGAATTTTAAACGTTTCTATGCGATCCCCTCTCATTTTTCTGAACTCCAGTGAATACAAGCCCAGTTGATCCAGTCTTTCTTGATATGTCAGTCCCGCCATCCCGGGAATCAGTCTGGTGAACCTTCGCTGCACTCCCTCAACAGCAAGAATGTCCTTCCTCAAGTTAGGAGACCAAAACTGTACACAATACTCCAGGTGTGGCCTCACCAAGGCCCTTTCCAACTGTCGTAACACCTCCCTGCCCCTGTACTCAAATCCCCTCGCTATGAAGGCCAACATGCCATTTGCTTTCTTAACCGCCTGTTGTACCTGCATGCCAACCTTCAATGACTGATGTACCATGACACCCAGGTCTCGTTGCACCTCCCCTTTTCCTAATCTGTCACCATTCAGATAATAGTCTGTCTCTCTGTTTTTACCATCAAAGTGGATAACCTCACATTTATCCACATTATACTTCATCTGCCATGCATTTGCCCACTCACCTAACCTATCCAAGTCACTCTGCAGCCTCATAGCATCCTCCTCGCAGCTCATACTGCCACCGAACTTAGTGTCATCTGCAAATTTGGAGATACAAATTTGGAGGTACCCCACTATTCATTGCCAGCCATTCTGAAAAGTACCCATTTACTCCTACTCTTTGCTTCCTGTCTGCCAACCAGTTCTCAATCCACGTCAGCACACTACCCCCAATCCCATGTGCTTTAACTTTGCACATTAATCTCTTGTGTGGGACCTTGTCGAAAGCCTTCTGAAAGTCCAAATACACCACATCAACTGGTTCTCCCTTGTCCACTCTACTGGAAACATCCTCAAAAAATTCCAGAAGATTTGTCAAGCATGATTTCCCTTTCACAAATCCATGCTGACTTGGACCTATCATGTCACCTCTTTCCAAATGCACTGCTATGACATCCTCAATAATTGATTCCATCATTTTACCCACTAGTGATGACCGGTCTATAATTCCCTGTTTTCTCTCTCCCCCGTTTTTTAAAAAGTGGGGTTACATTGGCTACCCTCCACTCCATAGGAACTGATCCAGAGTCAATGGAATGTTGGAAAATGACTGTCAATGCATCCGCTATTTCCAAGGCCACCTCCTTAAGTACTCTGGGATGCAGTCCATCAGGCCCTGGAGATTTATCGGCCTTCAATTCCATCAATTTCCCCAACAGAATTTCCTGACTAATAAGGATTTCCCTCAGTTCCTCCTTCTTACTAGACCCTCTGACCCCTTTTATATCCGGAAGGTTGTTTGTGTCCTCCTTAGTGAACACCGAACCAAAGTATTTGTTCAATTGGTCTGCCATTTCTTTGTTCCCCGTTATGACTTCCCCTGATTCTGACTGCAGGGGACCTACGTTTGTCTTTACTAACCTTTTTCTCTTTACATATCTATAGAAGCTTTTGCAGTTCATCTTAATGTTCCCTGCAAGCTTCCTCTTGTACTCTATTTTCCCTGCCCTAATCAAACCCTTTGTCCTCCTTTGCTGAGTTCTAAATTTCTGCCAATCCCCAGGTTCGCTGCTATTTCTGGCCAATTTGTATGCCACTTCCTTGGCTTTAATACTATCCCTGATTTCCCTTGATAGCCACGGTTGAGCCACCTTCTCTTTTTTATTTTTACACCAGACAGGGATGTACAATTGTTGTAGTTCATCCATGTCTCTAAATGTCTGCCATTGCCCATCCACTGTCAACCCCTTAAGTATCATTCGCCAATCTATCATAGCCAATTCACGCCTCATACCTTCAAAGTTACCCTTCTTTAAGTTCTGGACCATGGTCTCTGAATTAACTGTTTCATTCTCCATCCTAATGTAGAATTCCACCATATTATGGTCACTCTTCCCCAAGGGGCCTCGTACAACGAGATTGCTAATTAATCCTCTCTCATTACACAACACCCAGTCTAAGAGGGCCTCCCCCTTAGTTGGTTCCTCGACATATTGGTCTAGAAAACCATCCCTTATGCACTCCAGGAAATCCTCCTCCACCGTATTGCTTCTAGTTTGGTTAGCCCAATCTATATGCATATTAAAGTCACCCATGATAACTGCTGCACCTTTATTGCATGCACCCCAAATTTCCTGTTTGATGCCCTCCCCAACATCACTATTACTGTTTGGAGGTCTGTACACAACTCCCACTAACGTTTTTTGCCCTTTGGTGTTCTGCAGCTCTACCCATATAGATTCCACATCATCCAAGCTAATGTCCTTCCTAACTATTGCATTAATCTCCTCTTTAACCAGCAATGCTACCCCACCTCCTTTTCCTTTTATTCTATCCTTCCTGAATGTTGAATACCCATGGATGTTGAATTCCCAGCCCTGATCATCCTGAAGCCTCATCTCTGTAATCCCAATCACATCATATTTGTTAACATCTATTTGCAGTTAATTCATCCACTTTATTACGGATACTCCTTGCATTGAGACACAAAGCCTTCAGGCTTGTTTTTTTAACACCCTTTGTCCTTTTAAAATTATGATGTAGTGTGGCCCTTTTTGTTTCTTGTCTTTGTTTACTCGGCCTTCCACTATTGCTTTTTACCTTTCTACCATCTGTTTCTGACTCCATATTACTTCACCCTGTCTCGCTGCATAGGTTCCCATCCCCCTGCCATATTAGTTTAAACATTCCCGAACTGCATTAGCAAATGTTATCCCCAGGACATCAGTTCCAGTCCTGCCCAAATGCAGACCGTCCCTTTTGTACAGGTCCCACCTCCCCCAGAACTGGTTCCAATGTCCCAGGAATTTGAATCCCTCCCTCTTGCACCACTGCTCAAGCCACATATTTATTCTAACTATCCTGCTCCCTCTACTCTGATTAGCACATAGCACTGGTAGCAATCCAGAGATTACTACATTTGAGCTCCTACTTTTTAATTTAACTCCTAGCTCCCTAAATTCAGCTTGTAGGACCTCTTCCCGCTTCTTACCTATATCGTTGGTACCTACATGTACCACGACAACTGGCTGTTCACTCTCCCTCTCTAGAATGCTCTGCAGCCACTCCTAGACATCCTTGACTCTTGCACCAGGGAGGCAACATACCATCCTGGAGTCTCGGTTGCAGCCGCAGAAACTCCTATCTATTCCCCTGACAATAGAGTCCCCTATCACTATAGCTCTCCCACTCTCTTTCCCGCCCTTCTGTGCAGCAGAGCCACCCATGGTGCCATGAACCTGGCTGTTGGTGCCTTCCCCTGGCAAGTCATCTCCCCCAACAGTATCCAAAACGGTATATCTGTTTTGGAAGGAGATGACTGCAGGGGATTCCTGCACTACCTTCCTGCTCTTGCCTTGTCTCTTGGTCACCCATTCACTATCTGTCCTAACCCTTACCTGCGGTGTGACCAACTCACTAAATGTGCTATCCACAGCATTCTCAGCATCGCGCATGCTCCAGAGTGAGTCCATCCGCAGCTCCAGTGCCATCATGTGGTCTGTCAGGAGCTGCAGCTGGACACACTTCCCGCACACATAATAGTCAGGGACACTGGAAGTGTCCCTGATTTCCCACATAGCACAGGAGGAGCATGACACGGGTCCCAAGCTCTCCTGCCATGACTTAACCCTTAAATTAATTTACTTACTAAAATTTACTTAAACACCAAACAGCTACTTAGTAGTTCGTTGCCAACTAAACCAATCTAAAAGTCAGTCTAAAAGAGAGTTACACTTACCAGTCAAACAGCCAACCACTTACCAGCTTGGCTGTGACATCACCTCTCGATTTCGCACCCCTCTATCTTTGTCTGCAGCTGGTTGGGCTGGTCTCTGGGCCTCCATCTCCTACTCTTGCACTCCTTATCAGCTGCTCTAGTGTCAGCACTGGTATGAAAAACAAGACAAAACAGCACCTGCCATCCCCACTTGCCTGAACTCACCCACTTACCAAACTCACGAATCCCACTCTCTGCTGCTGCGCTCCGTGCTCTGCACGAGCTGCCTGTTTTTAAACTGTATCTAGGTCATGGGGAGGTTATGGGGAGTGGGCAGGGAAGTGGAGCTGAGTCGATGATCGGATCCACCATGATCTTATTGAATGGCGGAGCAGGTTCGAGGGGCCAAATGGCCTACTCCTGTTCCTATTTCTTATGTTCTTATGAAAAAAATGCTAGTACCAGTAATGGTGACCATGAAACTACCGGATTGTTGTAAAACCCCATCTGGTTCACTAATGTCCTTTAGGGTAGGTAATCTGCCATCCTTACCCAGTCTGGACTATATGTGGCAATGTGGTTCACACTTAACTGCCCCCTGAAAGGAACAGAGGGATCTTGGAGTGCAGGTCCACAGATCCCAGAAGATAGGAGGCCAGGTAGATAAGGTGGTTAAGGCGGCATATGGGATACTTGTCTTTATTAGCCAAGGCATAGAATACAAGAGCAGGGAGGTTATGCTTGAACTGTATAAAACACGAGTTAGGCCACAGCTAGAGTACTGGTCACAACATTACAGGAAAGATGTGATTGCATTAGAAAGGGTACAGAGGAGATTTACGAGGATGTTGCCTGGACTGGACAATTTTAGCTATGAGGAAAGATTGGATAGGCTGGGGTTGCTTTCTTTGGAACAGAGGAGGCTGAGGAGAGACCTTATTATGGTGTATAAAATTATGAGGGCCGAGATAGGGTGGATAGGATGGACCCATTTCCCTTAGCAGAGGGGTCAACAACCAGGGGGCATAGATTTAAAGTAATTATTAGAAAGTTTAGAGTTGATTTGAGGGGAATTTTCTTTACCCAGAGGTTTGTGGGGGTCTGGAACTCACTGCCTGAAAGGGTGGTAGAGGCATAAACCCTCACCACATATGGGTCCAAGTTTCCACATGATTTGCGCCTGATTTTTAGGAGCAACTGGTGGAGAACGGACTATCTTAGAAATCGCAATTCTCCACATTTTTTTTTCTGCAGTTCTAGTCAGGTAGAACAGTTCTACTTTGGAACAGAATTTTTTCTTCAAAAGGGGGCGTGTCTGGCCACTGACGCCTGATTTGAAAGTTTCTACAGTGAAAACGTACTCCAAACTAAAGTAGAATGGAGCAAGTGAAGATTTTTGTAGAACTGAAAAAACCTGTTCTACACATTAAAAAATCAGGCGCAGGTTACAAATTAGGCGTCCAGAACGAGGTGGGGGGGAGGGGAAGGGAACTCATTAAATTCTACAATAAATCCTTATTTATACTTCTACAAATATTATACAAATAAATCCAACCTGAATAAGCATTTATAAGCAAAGAAAAGATTAAATAAACCATCTTCCTACCTGTGTGAAAGTGCTTCAGCCAGGGAGAATTCTGCAGCCGTTCATTGCCGCTGAGCGGGAGGGGGGGGGGCGAGGAGAAAGCCGTTTGTTGTTGTGGAGGGGAGGGAGGGGAAGGAGACAGCGGTTTGTTGCCGCGGAGGGGAGGGAGGGGAAGGAGACAGCCGTTTGTTGCCGCGGAGGGGAGGGAGGGGAAGGAGACAGCCGCTTGTTGCCGCGGAGGGGAGGGAGGGGAAGGAGACAGTGAGAAGGGTAGCCTCAGTGCTGATGTGCTGATGGCAATGTGATTTTAATTTAAAAATGTTCAAAAATTAAACAGCTACAAAGAACTACAAAAATGGCCGAGTGCCAATGTTTTTTTTCACACTGAGCATGCGCGAACGCTCCAACGCGCACGCGCAGCGTTGCCAGCAGGAAAAAAACTAATTTAAATAGTACCCGCCCCCGCCAACTTACAAAATCGGCGCGAGTGTAGGCTCCGCCCTCCTGGGCGCCGCGCCAGGCAGACAAGGAGCTGCAAAGCGCTCGAGAATAGCACGTTTTTTTCTGGCGCCGTTTTAGGCGCGAAAAACGGGCGCCCAGCTCAGAGGGGCGCCTGTTTTTTATCCTGTGGAAACTTGGGACCATGAAAACTACTTGGATGTGCACTTGAAGTGCCGTAACCTATAGGGCTATGGAGCAAGAGCTAGAAAGTAGGATTAGGCTGGATAGCTCTTTGTTGGCTGGTGCGGACACAATGGGCCGAAATGGCTTCCTTCTGTGCTGTAAATTTCTCTCGGCCCGAACTCGGTCGAAGCCAAGGCCCGTCCAAGTGCCGCCCAAAGGACCGCTGATGGCTACCGAGAGACCGGGCGGTACTTTGCCGGGAAGATTCCTCTAAAAGAGGTGGCAGTACTGCCCGGCGGCCAAACAACGGTTTACGCCGCCAATCTGGACGGCAGCAGGCGGGAGTTCTCAATCTCGGCGGCATAGCCACCTGCCACCCAAGTGCCACTGAGGATGGAGTCAGGCCCAGGGAGGGTGGAAGACCTGCAAATAAAAATCTTAGCAAAAAAAACCCCAAAAACAACGCAACACTTTCAGGGCACCCCATCCAGGTAAGTTGCTGCAAATGAAAGTTTAAAAATATGTTCACTAACCTTTTTTTTCCATTCTTTGTACTTACAGACAGAGAAGGAGGACCAGGCAGGTAATACAGGAGTTCCCTGAGTCCATCTTGCTCTCCAACCGGTATTCTCTTCTGAGTACCAGTGAGGGCGATGGTGCCTCTGGGGAGTGCAGCCAGAGCCAAGATCACGGCACCACAGGTGGCTCAGCTGCACGGGGGGGAGGGGAGGAAGAAGAATGGAAGAGCAATAGTGGTAGAGGATTCAATAGTCAGGGGAGCAGACAGGCGTTTCTGCGACCGCAGATGTGACTCCAGGATGATATGTTGCCTCCCTGGTGCCAGGGTCAAGGGTGTCACCGAGCGGCTGCAGGGCATTCTGGGGGGGAGAAGGTGATCAGCCAGAGATGGTGGTCCATATCGAGAACAATGATATAGGTAGGAAGAGGGATGAGGTCCTGCAGGTAGAGTTTAGGGATCTAAGAGAGAGATTAAAAAGCAGGATCTGAAAGGTAATAATCTCTGGATTACTCCCGGTGCCACGAACTAGTGAGTACAGAAATCGGAGGATAGAGCAGATGAATGCGTGGCTGGAGAGATGGTGCAGGAGGGAGGGCTTTAGATTCCTGAGGCATTGGGATTGCTTCTGGGGAAGTGGGACCTGTACAAGCTGGATGGGTTGCACCTCAACAGAGCCGGGACCAATATCCTCACGGGGTGGGGTTTGCTGGTGCTGTTGGGGATTGTTTAAACTAACTTGGCAGGGGGATGGGAACCTGAGAATAGTTTCAGTAGGGAGGGGGGTAAAGCTGGAATTAGAAAGCAAAAAGTGAGTTTGTAGAAAGTGAGTTTGAAGGACAGAGGAAACAAGCATGAAAAAAGGGTAAAAAAACAAATTTAAAAGCTCTTTGTCTAAATGCACGGAGCATTCGTAACAAAATAAATGAGTTGGCGGCACAAATAGATACAAATGGGTATGACCTGATAGACATTACAGAGACGTGGTTGCAAGGTGACCAGGACTGGGAACTAAATAGTCAGGGGTAATTGACAATTCGGAAGGACAGACAGAAAGCAAAGGAGGTGGGGTAGCACTATTAATAAAGGATGGGATCAGTGCGTTAGTGAGAAACGATATTGGCTCAGAGGATCAAGACGTTGAATCAGTTTGGGTGGAGATAAAGAATAATAAAGAGAAAAAGTCACTGGTGGGCATAGTCTACAGGCCCCCTAACAGTAGCTGCACTGTTGGATGGAGTATAAATCAAGAAATAATGGAGGCTTGTAATAAAGGAACCGTAATAATCATGGGTGATTTTTAACCTTCATATTGATTGGACAAAGCGAATTGGCCAGGGCAGCCTTGAGGTGGAGTTCATGGAGTATATCCAGGATAGTTTCCTTGAACAGTACGTTGCGGAACCAACCAGGGAGCAGGCTATCTTAAATATAGTACTGTGTAATGAGACAGGATTAATAAAAATAAATGATCTTGTCGTAAAAGATCCTCCAGGAATGGGTGACCATAATATGGTTGAATTTCAAATTCACTTGGAGGATGATG
This sequence comes from Pristiophorus japonicus, assembly GCF_044704955.1. Lineage (NCBI taxonomy): Eukaryota > Metazoa > Chordata > Chondrichthyes > Pristiophoridae > Pristiophorus > Pristiophorus japonicus. The sequence goes on from NC_091996.1 coordinate 65,580,171, forward strand.
AAGTTGGTTCTCAAACCAGTGTCCTAAGCTTAAATAAAGGAGACTACAAAGGTATGAGGGCAGAGTTGGCTAAAGTGGACTGGGAAAATAGACTAAAGTATGGGATGGTTGATGTGCAGTGGCGAGCATTTAAGGAGATATATCCCAAAATATATAACAAAAATATATCCCAATGAGAAGGAAAGACTGTAAGAGAAGGGATAACCTATCCGTGGCTAACTAAGGAAATAAGGGAGGATATCAAATTGAAAACAAAGGCATACAAAGTGGCCAAGACTAGTGGGAGGCCAGAGGATTGGGACATTTTTAAAAGTCAGCAGAGAACGACTAAAAAAGTGATTAAGTGAGGTAAGATAGATTATGAAAATAAACTAGGACAAAATATAAAAACAGATAGTAAGAGTTTCTACAGGTACATAAAAAGGAAAAGAGTAGCTAAAGTAAATGTTGGTCCCCTAAAGGATGAGACTGGGGAATTAATAATGGAGAACAAGGAAATGGCAGAGACGTTGAACAAATATTTTGTATCGGTCTTCACGGTAAGAGTCACTAAAAACATCCCAATAGTGGATAATCAAGGGGCTATAGGTAGGGAGGAACTTAATACAATCACTATCACTAAAGAAGTAGTACTTGGTAAAATAATGGGACTAAAGGCGCACAAGTCCCGTGGACCTGATGGCTTACATCCTAGGGTCTGAAGAGAAGAGGCAGCAGAGATAGTGGATGCATTGGTTGTAATCTACAAAAATTCCTTGGATTCTGGGATGGTCCCAGCAGATTGGAAAACCGCAAATGTAATGCCCCTATTTTAAAAAGGAGGCAGACACAAAGCAGGAAACTATGGACCAGTTAGCCTAACAAAGTTGGGAAAATGCTGGAGTCCATTATTAAGGAAGCAATTAAAAAGGAGCCAGATAAAAAGCAGGAAATTATAGACCAGTTAGCCTAACATCATTGGGAAAATGCTGGAGTCCATTATTATTAAGGAAGCAATAGCGGGACATTTGGAAAAGCATGATTCAATCAAACAGAGTCAGCATGGTTTTATGAAAGCTAAATCATGTTTGACAAATTTGCTGGAGTTCTTTGAGGATGTAACGAGCAGGGTGAATAAGGAGGAACCAGTGGATGTAGTGTATTTGGATTTCCAGAAGGCATTCGATAAGGTGCCACATAAGAGGTTACTGCACAAGATAAAAGTTCACAGGGTTGGGGTAATATATTAGCGTGGATAGAGGATTAGCTAACTAACAGAAAAAAGAGAACTGGGATAAATGGCTCATTTTCCGGTTGGCAAACAGTGACTAGTGGGGTGCCGCAGGGATCGGTGCTGGGTCCTCAACTATTTACTATCTATATTAATGACTTGGATGAAGGGACCGAATGTAATGTAGTCAAGTTTGCTGATGACACAAAGATGGGTGGGAAAGCAAATTGTGAGGACACAAAAAATCTGCAAAGGGATATATTAGGGCTAAGTGAGTGGGCAAAAATTTGGCAGATGGAGTATAATGTGGGAAAATGTGAGGTTATCCACTTCGGCAGAAATAATAGAAAAGCAAATTATAATTTAAATGGAGAAAAATTGCAAACTGCTGCAGTACAGAGGGACCTGGGGGGTCCTTGTGCATGAAACACAAAAAGTTAGTATGCAGGTACAGCAAGTAATCAGGAAGGCAAATGGAATGTTGGCCTTTATTGCAAGGGAGATAGAGTATAAAGGCAGAGAAGTCCTGCTACAACTGTACAGGGTATTGGTAAGGCCACACCTAGAATACTGCGTACAGGTTTGGTCTCCATATTTAAGGAAGGATATACTTGCATTGGAGGCTGTTCAGAGAAGGTTCACTAGGTTGATTCCGGAGATGAGGAGATTGACTTATGAGGGTAGGTTGAGTAGGTTGGGCCTATACACATTGGAGTTCAGAAGAATGAGGGGTGATCTTATTGAAACTTATAAGATAATGGGGGACTCGACAAGGTGGATGCAGAGAGGATATTTCCACATAGGGGAAACTAAAACTAGGGGACATAGTCTTAGAATGAGGGACCATCCATTTAAAACTGAGATGAGGAGAAATTTCTTCTCTCAGATGATTGTAAATCTATGGAATTCTCTGCCCCAGAGAGCTACGGAGGCTGGGTCATTGAATATATTTAAGGCGGAGATAGATAGATTTTTGAGCGATAAGGGAGTGAAGGATTATGGGAAGCGGGCAGGGAATTGGAGCTGAATCCATGATCAGATCAGCCATGATCTTAGTAAATGGCGGAGCAGGCTCGAGGGGTCAAATGGCCTACTCCTGCTCCTATTTCTTATGTTCTTATGTTCTTACCATTGGAGTTAGAACAGCCTCCTTGCAACGGTCCTTTCCCCTGCTGGCGTCGACTCCAGCCCGCACCAATCTGGCAGCTCAGCGGGCGGGAGGACACTTATGCTACTTGGCCACCAGAGGACGTCAGTGGGCGGTTTCCAGCGGTACTTCCCTCCTGACCGCTCTAGCCCAAGTGGAAAATGGCAAAGGGGGGATTCTGGCAGCAAAACTCGGCGGCAGTCAGCGGCAGTGGGCGGTAAAGCCACCAATATCAGGGCCATGGATTCTATGATTCTATGAAATGACGTCCCAAGCAACTCAGTTGTATCTAACTGCTAGGAAAAACAATAAGAATAAAACCGGATGGACCAATGGCATCAACATAGGCACCGGATTCAGATGTGGCACCCAGCCATGAACCCTGCAAAGTCCTTTTCACTAACATCTGGGGACTTGTGCCAAATTTGGGAGAGCTTTCCCACAGACTAGTCAAGCAACAGCCTATCATAGTCATACTCACAGAATCATACCTTTCAGCCAATGTCCCAGACACCTCCAGCACCATCCCTGGGCACGTCCTCTCCCACTGGCAGGGCAGACCTACCAGAGGTGATGGCACAGAGGTATATGTGTGGTCCTGGGAGTCCTTAACATTGACGCCAGATCCCATGAAGTTTCATGGCATCAGGTCAAACTTGGACAAGGATTACTATCTACTGCCCTCACTTAGCTCATGTCCTCCATATTGAACACCACTTGGAAGAACCACTGAGGGTAGCGAAGGCAGAGAATGTACTCTGGATAGGGGACTTCAATGTCCAGAAACAACACGAGAGAAAAACCTACTTGACTCAGCCTCACCAATCTACCTGTTGCAGCTGCATCTGTCCATGACGGTATTCGTAGGAGTGACCACCACACAGTTTTTGTGGAGATGAAGTCCTGTCTTCACACTGAGGACACCCTCCATCGTGTTGTGTGGCACTACCACCGTGCTAAATGGGATAAATTCAGAACAGATCTAGCAGCTTAAAACTAGGCATCCATGAGGCACTGTTGGCCATCATCAGCAGCAGAATTGTATTCCATCACAAGCTGTAACTCTGCATATCCCTCACTCTACCATTAACATCAAGCCAAGGGACCAACCCTGGTTCAATGTGGAGTGCAGCAGAGCATGCCAAGAGCAGCATCAGGCGTACCTAATAATGAGGCTCTAACCTGGTGAAGCTACAACACAGGACTACATGCATGCTAAATAGCATAAGCAGCATGCTATAGACAGCTACGCGATCTCACAACCAACGGATCAGATCAAAGCTCTACAGTCCTGCCACATTGAGTCATGAATGGCGGTGGACAATTAAACAACTAACGGAAGGAGGAGGCTCCATGGATATCCCTATCCTCAATGATGGCGGAGCCCAGCATATGAGTGCAAAAGACAATGTTGACGCGTTTTCAACCATCTTCAGCCAGAAGTTGCTGATTGGATGATCAATCTCGGCATCATAGAAGCCATTTTTCAGCCAATTCGATTTACTCAACTTGATATCAAGGCTAAGCGCACTGGGTACAGCAAAGGCTATGGGCCCTGACAACATCCCGGCTGTCGTGCTGAAGACTTGTGGCCAGAACTAGCTGCGCCTCTAGCCAAGCTGTTCCAGTACCACACTGACATCTACCCGACAATGTGGAAAACTGCCCAGGTATGTCCAGTCCACAAAAAGCAGGACAAATCTGATCCGGCCAATTACTGCCCCATCAGCCTACTCTCAATCATCATCAAAGTGATGGAAGATGTCGTCGACAGTGCTATCAAATGGCACTTACTCACCAATAACCTGCTCACCAAAGCTCAGTTTGGGTTCCGTCAGAACCACTCTGCTCCAGACCTCATTACAGCCTTGGTCCAAACATGGATAAAAGAGCTGAATTCCAGAGGTGAGGTGAGAGTGACTGCCCTCGACATCAAGGCAGCATTTGACCGAGTGTGGCATCAAGGAGCCCTAGTAAAACTGAAGTCAATGGGAATCGGGGAAAACTCTCCACTGGCTGGAGTCATACCTAACATAAAGGAAGATGGTTGTGGTTGGAGATCAATCATTTCAGCCCCAGGACATTGCTACAGGAGTTTCTCAGGGCAGTGTCCGAGGCCCAACCATCTTCAGTTGCTTCATCAATGACCTTCCAGCCATCCTAAGGTCAGAAGTGGGGATGTTCCCTGATGATTGCACATTATCCGATTCCATTCAAAATCCCTCAGATAATGGAGCAGTCCATGCCCGCATGCAGCAAGACCTGGACAACCTTCAGGTGGTGCTGATAAGTGGCAAGTAACGTTTGCGCCACACAAATGCCAGGCAATAACCATATCCAACAAGCGAGAGTCTAACCACCTCCCTTTGATATTCAGCGGGATTACCATTGCTGAATCCCCCATCATCAACATACTACGGGTCACCATTGATCAGAAACTTAACTGGACCAGCCACATAAATACTGTGACTACAAGAACAGGTCAGATGCTGGGTATTCTGCAGTGAGTGTGTCATCTCCTGACTCCCCAAAGCCTTTCCACCATCTACCAGGCACAAGTCAGGAGTGTGATGGAATATTTTGCACTTGCCTGGATGAGTGCAGCTCCAACAACACTCAAGAAGCTCGTCACCATCCAAAGCAAAGCAGCCCCCTTGTTTGGCACCCCATCTGTAAAATATTTGCTTCATGCATTCTTTGCTTAATAATTCAAAGCAACACATTGCTGTTAAGAACTAGTTGGTTTATTAACAAAGGTTTAACAATCACACTACACATTACCAGTTCATCCACTAGGCTCAGAACTGCATACCTCATCATGGATAACCTAGGCCCAACTGACTGGGTTTTTTTTGAGTCTTGTAAACATCACGTGACTGGCTAAGCCACCGACAATGGAACAGCCCTACAACTATTTTTGTTGTATCTGTAAACAAGTACCCCTGGTTAAAGGGGGATCACACTCCAAAAACTTTCAATCAAGTGCCCCCTTGTTTTTTTTTTGAGGGCACCAAAAACACAAATTATACAAGTGCCCCCTGGCTAAAAGGGGGTGGGGGGGAGCGGGGGTGGGGGTGCACTAAAACTGACAAACTTAAACAAATGAAACTTTAGACATGTGTTTCAAATTAAAATTTGGTTGCCGGGGATGATGATGCAGTTGGGCTGAACAACCCCCTCGACCGCCCGCTGCCTGGACCGGCTGGTGGCACCCTTGGCCGTGCCCAGGAGCAGTCCTACGAGGAGGCCTTCCGACCTGCCCGCTCCGCTCCGCTCTGGTGCCCAAAGATCAGGATTGTGGGACTGAAGTGCAACCAGAATTTGAGGAGCAGCCCCTTCAAATAATGGACCAGGGGCTGCAACCTCCCACATTCAATAAAAACATGGAACACAGACTCCTCTAGACTTGCAACAGCTCTACAACTCTTTTTGGTTGGAAACAGAAATAAACATTAGTTCAAGTGCCCCCCGATCTGGGGGACACTCCAAACACTTATCACGGCCCTGTTTATATTTTTTTGTATTTTTTTGTGTTTTTTGGGGGGGGTTTTGTGTTTTTTTTTTGGGCCCTAAAACTGTAAATCTACAAGTGCCCCCTATAACAGGGGAGGGGGACACTAAAAAGCCCGCCAATTAAAACAAATGAAACTTTAAAACATATAAAATCAAATTAAAATTTGGTTGCCGGGGGTGATGATGCACTCCAGTCCCTCTGGCGCCCACCTCGCGCGGAAGGCCGCGAGCGTACCGGTGGACACCGCGTGCTCCATCTCCAGGGACACCCTGGCTCGGATGTAACCGCGGAAGAGAGGCAGGCAGTCGGGCTGAACGACCCCCTCGACCCCCCCGCTGCCTGGACCGGCTGATGGCACCCTTGGCCGTGCCCAGGAGCAGTCCTACGAGGAGGCCCTCGAACCTACCCGCTCCCCTCCGCTCCGGGTGCCCAATCAGGATTGTGGGACTGAAGTGCAATCATAATTTGAGGAGCAGCCCCTTCAAATAATGGACCAGGGGCTGCAACCTCCCACATTCCATAAAAACATGGAACACAGACTCCTCTAGACTTGGAACAGCTCTACAGCTCTTTTGATAGGACAAAATTAAACATTTAAGTCAAGTGCCCCCCGATCTGGGGGACACTCTAAACACTTTTCACATGCCCTTATTTTTGTTTTTTTGTTGGGTTTTTTTTGTGATTTTTTTTTTTTTGGGGCAGTAAAACCACAGATATATACAAGTGCCCCCTATAAAAGGGGAGGGGGACACTAAAAACTTGGCAATTAAAACAAATTAAACTTTAAAACATATAAAATCAAATTTAAATTTGGTTGCTGGGGGTAACGATGCACTCCAGTCCCTCCGGCGCCCACCTCTCGCGGAAGGCCGCGAGCGTACTGGTGGACACCGCGTGCTCCGTCTCTAGGGACACCCTGGCTCGGATGTACGCGCAGTCAGGCTGAACGACCCCCTCGACCGCCCGCTGCCCGGACCGGCTGATGGCATCCTTGGCCGTGCCCAGGAGCAGTCCTACGAGGAGGCCCTCGGACCTACCCGCTCCCCTCCGCACAGGGTGCCCAAACATCAGGAGTGTGGGACTGAAGTGCAACCAGAAATTGAGGAGCAGCCCCTTTAAATAATGAAACAGGGGCTGCAACCTCGTACATTCCATAAAAACATGGAACATGGACTCCTCTAGACTTGGAACAGCTCTACAAACCTGTGAGCAAACACTACGCCATCCACCACCTTAAACATTCACTCCCTCCACCACTGGCATACCATGGCTGCAGTAAGTACCATTTACAAGATGCAGTGCAGCAACTCGCCAAGGCTTCTTTGACATCACCTCCCAAACCCGCAAACTCTACCACCTCGAAGGTCAAGGGCAGCAGGCGATTGGGAACACCATCACCTGCAAGTTGCCCTCCAAGTGACACACCATTCTGACTTGGACATATATCACCATTTCTTCATCGTCGCTAGCTCAAAACCCTGGAACCTCCTACCTAACAGCACTGTGGGAGTTCCTTCACCACAAGCATTGCAGCGGTTCAAGGCATCGGCTCGCCATCACCTTGTCAAGGGCAATTAGGGATGGGCAATATATGCTGGCCTTCCCATCGACGCCTACATTTTGTGAATGAATAAAGAAATCAAAAGTGTTAATTAAGATATCTCACTTTGATGAACAGAGTACAGTACCTCCCAAAACTCTCTATATAAATGTGTTGTTTGATATGTTGCTGAGCAACCCTCAGTATCTTGGTGGCTGAGGGATAAAGATATTTTTATCGAGAGTGATTTAAGCTGGGTGTGGATGTGACAGTCAGCATGGTTATATTTATAATTGATAGAGGTGTGACTGAGCTGTGGTGGGAGAGAGATAATCACAAACTATAATTACGGCCATGTTTGGAGGGAGTTTACACATGTTTCATCAATGGTGAGAATATGATCAGGACCCTGTCTGGATTCTTGCTCCTAGTCACTGCCCTCGGACCCCTGCTGGAGGAGGCATGTGTGTGGGCACCTGAGGAAGGCTTAGGTCCCGATCCCAGGTCCAGATATATAGATATAGACAGATATATAGATATAGACAGATATATAGACATAAAGATATATACAGATATATAGATATATAGATTATATACAGATATATAGATAGAGACAGGTATATAGATATAGACAGATATATAGATATAAACAGATATATAGACATATAGATATATACAGATATATAGATATAGACAGGTATATAGATATAGACAGTTATATAGACATAGATATATATAGATATATAGATATAGACAGGTATATAGATATAGACAGATATATAATATATAGACAGCTATATAGATATCGACAGATATATAGATATGTAGATATATACAATTTTGATATAGACAGGTATATAGATATAGACATATAGAATATATAAACAGGTATATAGATATAGACAGATATATAGACATATAGATATATACAGATATATGGATATATATAGATATATAGATATAGACAGCTCTATAGATATAGATAGATATATAGATATGTAGATATATACAGATATATAGATATAGACAGGTATATAGATATATAGATATAGTCAGATATATAATATAGAAATAGACATGTATATAGATATAGATAGATATCTATGTATATAGATATAGACAAATATATAGATATATATAGATACATAGATAGATAGATATAGACAGATATATAGATATAGACATATATATAGATATATAGATATAGACATATATATAGATATATAGATATGTAGATATAGACAGATATATAGATATAGACATATATATAGATACATAGATAGATAGATATAGACAGATATATAGATATAGACAGGTACAGGTGCAGCGCCTAAAATCCGGAAACCTCGGGACCCCAGCCATTTCGGATTCCGGGCTTTTCCGGACTTTCGATTTGTTTTCTGACGTGACGAATCTGGAAACACCCGAGCCCAGGTTTGGGTATTTCCGGATTTCGGAACGTCAGAAGGGGGGTGGGGAATTCCCGCCGAAGAGCTGTTCAGGCCGTCCGGCCCTGCCGAGAAGGTGTTCGGGCGGGCCCCGCCGAGGATGTTGTCGGGTCGACCCCGCCAAGGAGGACATTGGGCGGGTCGGCGAGGAGGCCCCGAGGTAAGGGCAGCGGGGATGGGGCAAGGTGAGGGGTGGTGAGGTGAGGCCCGAGGTCGGGCAGCGGCGGGACCTCGAGGCCATAGGGTCATCGGGTCCGGATTCCGGAACATTTTCCGGATTCCGGACAACCCTGTCACTGATCGGTCTGGAGTCCGGATTGTGGAACATTCCGGATTGTCAACGCTGCACCTGTATATAGATAGATAGATATAGAGAGATATGGAGCTATTATAGACAGATATATAGATATAGCTAGATATATAAACACACATAGCCTGCCCACTAAAACCTGGTGCTGCCCTGAAGAGGGAGCTGTAGCTCTGCTATCGGCTCTCTGACTCTGTCCCATTTCTCGTTGTGTTTAATGCCATGGCCCTTTATTAACTTTTCTCCATTTGGAATATTTCTCCCGTGCAGCTCGAGTGGGCAGGTTAGGAGTGAGGGAGAGGCAGGGACGTGAGTTCTGAGCCCCGGTTACTTGAGACACTGCCAATGGCGCTGAGAGTTGTTGATGGTGGGTAGGACCCCTGACCTCACGCTTCCCAATTCTCAACACACCTGTTTTTCAATGAACTAGGCTTAGTGCTAGCACTGACTTAAATGGTCGTGGGTTCAAGGCCCAATATAGGACTTTAGCACATCAGTTTAGGCTGACATCCAGTGCAGTACCGAGGGAGTACTGCACTGTTGTAGATGTCATTTTTCAGATGAGACGTTAAACCGAGGCCCCATCTGCTCTCTCCGGTAGATGTAAAGGATCTCATGAAACTATTTCGAAGAAGAACAGGGGAGTTATCCCCGGTGTACTGGCCAATATTTATTCCTCAATCAACATCAATAAAACAAATAATCTGCACATTATCACATTGTTGTTTGTGGGAGCTTGCTGTGCGCAAATCGGCTGCCGCATATCATTGAATCATAGAAATTTCCAGTACAGAAAGAGGCCATTTTGCCCATCATGTCCATGCTGGCCGACAAAGAGCTATCCAGCCTAATTCCACTTTCCAGCTCTTGATCCATAGCCTTGTAGATTACGGCACTTCAAGTACACATATAAGTACTTTTTAAACGCTATGAGACTTTCTGCTTCTACCACCCTTTCAGGCAGTGAGTTCCAAACCCTCAATACTCTCTGGGTGAAAAAAATTCTCCTCAAATCCCCTCTAAACCTCCTACCACTTACTTTAAATCTATGACCCCTGGTTATTGACCGCTCTGCTAAAGGAAATAGGTCTTTCCTATCCACGCTATCTAGAGCCCTGATAATTTTATACACCTTAATTAGGTCTCTCCTCAGCCTCCTCAGTTCCAAAGAAAACAACTACAGCCTATCCAGTCTTTCCTCATAGCTAAAATTCCCCAGTCCAGGCAACATCCTCGTAATTCTCCTCTGTACTCTCTCAAATGCAATCACATCTTTCCTGTAATGTGGTGACCAGAACTGCACACAGTACTCTAGCTGTGGCCTAAAAAGTGCTTTATACAGTTCAAGCATTATCTCTCTGCTCTTATATTCTATTCCTCGGCTAATAAAGGCATGTATTCCATATGCCTTCTTAACCACCTTTTCGACCTGTCCTGCTATCTTCAGGGATCTATGGACATGCACTCCAAGGTCCCTCTGTTCCACTTCTCAGTGTCCTACCATTTATTGTGTATTTCCTTTCCTTGTTAGCCCTCCCCAAATGCATTACCTCACACTTATCCAGATTGAATTCCATTTGCCACTGTTCTGCCCACCTAACGAGTCCATTGATATCTTCCTGCCGACTACAGCTTTCTTCCTCATTATCAACCACACGGACAATTTTTGTATCATTTGCAAACTTCTTAATCATATCCCTACAATCAAGTCCAAATCATTGGTATTTACCACAAAAAGCAAAGGACATAGTACTGAGCCCTGCAGAATCCCACTGGAAACAGCTTTCCAGTCACAAAAACACCCATCAACCATTACCCTTTGCTTCCTGCCTCTGAGCCAATTTTGGATCCCACTTGCCACTTTCTCTTGGATACCATGGGCTTTTACTTTCATGGGCAGTTGGAGCAGCGCAAGTCCGGGGTTGGTGAGGCCTATAAAAGGCCCAGCGGGAGAGTGAGGCGGCGGCAGTTGGAGCAGCGCGAGTCCGGGGTTGGTGAGGCGTGCTTGTGCGGCTACAGGGAGAAGGCAAAAAAGAAATAAAAAGAAACAGAAAGGTGACATCATAGCCAAAGGGGTTAATTGATTGGCTGGTGATTGGTGAGTAGTTTTTCTTTCTTCCCTTTAACAGTGAGTAAACTTTAACATTATTGTTGCCTATCTAAAGGTTAAATCATGGCAGAAGAGCTCGGTCGCGTGTTATGCTCCTCCTGCACCATGTGGGAACTCAGGAACGACTCCAGTGTCCCTGACGACTATGTGTGCAGGAAGTGTATCCACCTCCAGCTCCTGACAGTCCGCGTGGCTCTGGAGCATCCACGATGCTGAGAATGACGTGAGTAGCACGTGTACCGAGTTGGTCAAACCACAAGAGAAGGGTCCACAGCCAGATAGGGAATGGAAGACCAGCAGGAAGAGCAGTGCAAAGAAGGTAGTGCAAGGGTCCCCTGTGGTCATCCCCCTGCAAAACAGATATACTGCTTTGAGTACTGTTGAGGGAGATGACTCATTAGGGGAGGGCAGCAGCAGCCAAGTTCATGGCACCGTGGCTGGTTCTGTTGCACAGGAGTGGAGGAAAAAGAGTGGGAGAGCGATAGTGATAGGGGATTCAATTGTTAGGGGAATAGATAGGCGTTTCTGCAGCCGCAACTGAGACTCCAGGATAGTATGTTGCCTCCCTGGTGCAAGGGTCAAGGATGTCTCAGAGCGGATGCAGGACATTCTAAAAAGGGAGGGAGAACAGCCAGTTGTCGTGGTGCACATTGGTACCAACGACATAGGTAAAAAAAGGGATGAGGTCCTACGAAACAAATTTAAGGAGCTAGGAGGTAAATTAAAAAGTAGGACCTCAAAAGTAGTAATCTCGGGATTGCTACCAGTACCACGTGCTAGTCAGAGTAGGAATCGCAGGATAGCACAGATGAATATGTGGCTTGAGCAGTGGTGCAGCAGGGAAGGATTCAAATTTCTGGGGCATTGGAACCGGTTCTGGGGGAGGTGGGACCAGTACAAACCGGACAGTCTGCACCTGGGCAGGACCGGAACCGATGTCCTAAGGGGATTGTTTGCTAGTACTGTTGGGGAGGAGTTAAACTAATATGGCAGGGGGATGGGAACCAATGGAGGGAGACAGAGGGAAACAAAAAGGAGAAAAAAGCAAAAAACAGAAAGGAGATGAGAAAAAGTGGAGGGCAGAGAAACGCAAGACAAAGAACAAAAAGGGCCGCTGTACAACAAAATTCTAAAAGGACAAAGGGTGTTAAAAAAACAAGCCTGAAGGCTTTGTGTCTTAATGCAAGGAGTATCCGTAATAAGGTGGATGAATTAACTGTGCAAATAGATGTTAACAAATATGATGTGATTGGGATTACGGAGACGCGGCTCCAGGATGATCAGGGCTGGGAACTCAACATCCAGGGGTATTCAACATTCAGGAAGGATAGAATAAAAGGAAAAGGAGGTGGGGTAGCATTGCTGGTTGAAGAGGAGATTAATACAATAATTAGGAATGACATTAGCTTGAATGATGTGGAATCTATATGGGTAGAGCTGCAGAACACCAAAGGGCAAATAACATTACTGGGAGTTGTGTACAGCTTCCAAACAGTAGTAGTGATGTTGGGGAGGGCATCAAACAGGAAATTATGGGTGCATGCAATAAGGGTGCAGCAGTTATAATGGGTGACTTTAATATGCACATAGATTGGGCTAGCCAAACTGGAAGCAATATGGTGGAAGAGGATTTCCTGGAGTGCATAAGGGATGGTTTTCTAGACCAATATGTCGAGGAACCAACTAGGGGGGAGGCCATCTTAAACTGGGTGTTGTGTAATGAGAGAGGGTTAATTAGCAATCTCGTTGTGCGAGGCCCCTTGGGGAAGAGTGACCATAATATGGTGAAATTCTGCATTAGGATGGAGAATGAAACAGTTAATTCAGAGACCATGGTCCAGAACTTAAAGAAGGGTAACTTTGAAGGTATGAGGCGTGAATTGGCTAGGATTGATTGGCAAATGATACTTGAGGGGTTGACTGTGGATGGGCAATGTCAGACATTTAGAGACCGCATGGATGAACTACAACAATTGTACATTCCTGTCTGGCATAAAAATAAAAAAGCGAAGGTGGCTCAACCGTGGCTATCAAGGGAAATCAGGGATAGTATTAAAGCCAAGAAAGTGGCATACAAATTGGCCAGAAATAGCAGCGAACCTGGAGACTGGGAGAAATTTAGAACTCAGCAGAGGAGGACAAAGGGTTTGATTAGGGCAGGGAAAATGGAGTACGAGAAGAAGCTTGCAGGGAACATTACGATGGATTGCAAAAGTTTCTATAGATATGTAAAGAGAAAAAGGTTAGTAAAGACAAACGTAGGTCCCCTGCAGAATCAGGGGAAGTCATAAAGGGGAACAAAGAAATGGCGGACCAATTGAACAAGTACTTTGGTTCGGTATTCACTAAGGAGGACACAAACAACCTTCTGGATATAAAAGGGGTCAGAGGGTCTAGTAAGGAGGAGGAACTGAGGGAAATCTTTATTAGCCGGGGAATTGTGTTGGGGAAATTGATGGGATTGAAGGCCGATAAATCCCCAGGGCCTGATGGACTGCATCCCAGAGTACTTAAGGAGGTGGCCTTGGAAATAGCGGATGCATTGACAGTCATTTTCCAACATTCCATTGACTCTGGATCAGTTCCTATTGAGTGGAGGGTAGCCAATGTAACCCCACTTTTTAAAAAAGGAGGGAGAGAGAAAACAGGGAATTATCGTCCGGTCAGCCTGACATCGGTAGTGGGTAAGATGATGGAATCAATTATTAAGGATGTCATAGCAGCGCATTTGGAAAGAGGTGACATGATAGGATCAAGTCAGCATGGATTTGTGAAAGGGAAATCATGCTTGACAAATCTTCTGGAATTTTTTGAGGCTGTTTCCAGTAGAGTGGACAAGGGAGAACCATTGATGTGGTATATTTGGACTTTCAGAAGGCTTTTGACAAGGTTCCACACAAGAGATTAATGTGCAAAGTTAAAGCACATGCGAGGAGGATGCTATGAGGCTGCAGAGCGACTTGGATAGGTTAGGTGAGTGGGTAAATGCATGGCAGATGAAGTATAATGTGGATAAATGTGAGGTTGTCCACTTTGGTGGTAAAAACAGAGAGATAGACTATTATCTGAATGGTGACAGATTAGGAAAAGGGGAGGTGCAACGAGACCTGGGTGTCATGGTACATCAGTCATTGAAGGTTGGCATGCAGGTACAGCAGGCGGTTAAGAAAGCAAATGGCATGTTGGCCTTCATAGCGAGGGGATTTGAGTACAGGGGCAGGGAGGTGTTGCTACAGTTGTACAGGGCCTTGGTGAGGCCACACCTGGAGTATTGTGTACAGTTTTGGTCTCCTTACCTGAGGAAGGACATTCTTGTTATTGAGAGAGTGCAGCGAAGGTTCACCAGACTGATTCCCGGGATGGCGGGACTGACCTATCAAGAAAGACTGAATCAACTGGGCTTGTATTCACTGGAGTTCTGAAGAATGAGAGGGGACCTTATTGAAACGTTTAAAATTCTGATGGGTTTAGACAGGTTAGATGCAGGAAGAATGTTCACAATGTTGGGGAAGTCCAGAACGAGGGGTCACAGTCTAAGGATAAGGGGTAAGCCATTTAGGACCGAGATGAGGAGAAACTTCTTCACCCAGAGAGTGGTGAACCTATGGAATTCTTTGCCACAGAAAGTTGTTGAGGCCAATTCACTAAATATATTCAAAAAGGAGTTAGATGTAGTCCTTACTACTAAGGGGATCAAGAGGTATGGCAAGAAAGCAGGAATGGGGTACTGAAGTTGCATGTTCAGCCATGAACTCATTGAATGGCGGTGCAGGCTAGAAGGGCCAAATGGCCTACTCCTGCACCTATTTTCTATGTTTCTATGTTTCTATGACCAGTCTGCCATGTGGGACCTTATCAAAAGCCTTACTAAAATCCATATAGACTACATCAAACACACTACCCTCATCGACCCTCCTTGTTATCTCCTCAAAAAATTCAATCATTAGACACCACCTTCCCTTAACAGATTCATGCTGACTGTCCTTGATTAATCCGTGTTTTTTTAAATGAAGATTTATCCTGTCCCAATAATTTTCCCACCATCTAGGTTAGGCTGGCTGGCCTGTAATTACTCAGTCTATCACTTCCTCCCTTTTTAAACACACAATGTTAGCAGTCCTCCAGTCCTCCGGCACCCCACCTGTAGCCAGAGAGGATTGGAAAATGATGGTCAGAGCCTCTGCTATTTCCTCTCTTGATTCTCTTAACAGCCTGGGATACATTTCATCCGGGCCTGGGGATTTATCCACTTTCAAAGATGCTAAACCCCTTAATATTTGCTCTCTGACTATGTTTATTTCATCTAATATTTCACACTCCTCCTCCCTGATTGCAATGTCTGCATCGACTCTCTCTTTTGTGAAAACAGACGCAATGTATTCATTGAGAACCAAACACACGTCTTCTGCCTCCACACACAGGTGTGGTCTGTAATAGGCCCCACTCTTTCTTTAGTTATCCTCTTGCTCTTAATGTATTTATAAAAAATCTTTGGGTTTTCCCTGATTTTACTTGCCAACATTTTTTCATACTCTCTCTTTACTGTTCCTAATTTCCTTTTTAATTTCACCCATGCATTTTCTATACTCCTCTTGGGTTTCTGCAGTATTGAGCCCTCGGTATCTGACAAAAGCTTCCTTTTTTTCTTTATCCTACCCTGTATGCCCCTTAACATTCGGGGAGCTCTAGATTAGTTAGCCTCACCCTTTTTCTTTAAGGGAACATACTTGCTCTGAACCCTCTGGATCTCCTCATTGAATGCCTCCCACTATTCTGGCACTGATTAACCTTCAAGTAGCTGTTTCCAGTCCACTTTGGCTAAGTCACATCTCAGCTTAGTAAAATTAGCTTTTCCCCAATTGAGCACTTTTATTCCTGGTCTATCTTTGTCCTTTTCTGTAACTACCCTAAATCTAACTGAATTATGATCACTAGCACCAAAAGGCTCTCCCACTGATACCCCTTCCACTTGCCAAGCTTCATTCACTAAAACTAAGTCCAGAACTGGCCCCTCTCTTGTTGGGCTTGCTACGTACTGGCTAAAAAATTTCTCCTAAATGCATTTTAAGAATTCTGCTCCCTCTATACCTTTCACACTAATTAATATCCCAGTTAATATTAGGGTAGTTGAAATCCCCTACTACTACTGCATTATTGTTTTTGTACTTCTCTTGAGGCCCCCTTCAGTCAAACCAGTCCTCAGTCAATTCGATTCACTCCACGTAATATCAAGGAACAGCTGAGCACATTGGATACAGCAAAGGCTACGGCCCCCGACAATATCCCGGCTGTAGTGCAGAAGTGTTGTGCTCCAGAACTAGCCATGCCTCTAGCCAAGTTGTTCCAGTACAGCTACAACACTGACATCTACCTGACAAAGTGGAAAACTGTCCAGGTATGTCCTGTCCACAAAAAACAGGACAAATCCAATCCGGCCAATTACTGCCCCATTTACCCCCTCAATCATCAGCAAAGTGATGGAAGATGTCATTGACAGTGCTATCAAGCGGCACTTAGTCACCAATAACCTGATCACTGATGCCCAGTTTGGGTTCCGTGAGGACCACTTTGCTCCAGACCTCGTTACAGCCCTGGTCCAAACATGACAAAAGAACTGAATGCTAGAGGTGAGGTGAGAGTGACTGTCCTTGACATCAAGGCAGCATTTGACCGAGTGTGGCATCAAGGAGCTCTAGTAAAACTGAAGTCAATGCGAATCAGGGGGAAAATGCTCCACTGGCTGGAGTCATACCTTGCACAATGGAAGATGGTTGTGGTTTTTGGTGGACAATCATCACAGCCCCGGACATCGCTGCAGGAGTTCCTCAGGGCAGTGTCATAGGCCCAACCATCTTCAGCTGCTTCATCAAGGATTTTCCCTCCATCATAAGGTCAGAAGTGGAGATGTTCGCTTATGACTGCACATTGTTCAGTTCCATTCGCAACTCCTCAGAAAATGAAGAAGTCCATGCCTGCATGCAGCAAGACCTGGACAACATTCAGGCTTGGTACCTGATAAGTGGCAAGTAATATTCGCACCACACAACTCCCAGGCAATGACCATCTCCAATAAGAGAGAATCTAACTGTCATGTATGTATGCTTGGGGTTACCAGCCACCAGAGGGCGCCACTGTCAGAGGTCATTGGGCTGTGCGCAGGTGTGTGCGGGCTAGGTATATAAAGGAAGCCACCATGTAATGTGGGCACTTTGGGCCCGAATAAAGTTGAGCCAGGTTTGCACCTGAGTGAGTTTACTTACAGTATTCAGTCTATCGAGTTATTACATACATAACATTTGCCGATGCAATAACTCAAGAACCTTCGCATGCAAAATGAGCACCATTGGAATTCTAGAGATTCGCGGAGGGAGCGGATTGGTCGGATTTTATCGATTGCCTGGACCAGTACTTCGTGGCCAACAAAATGGAGGAAGCTACTGACGCAGTTAGGTGCAGGGCGGTGTTTCTCACTAGTTGCAGTCCGAAAATCTATGGCCTCATAAAGAATCTCCTCTCGCCTGCACATCCAACAGACAAGGACTATGAGGAATTGTGTGCTCCGGTACGTGACCATCTCAAATCAAAAGAAGGCATCATCATCTCATGCTATCAATTCTACACGTATGTTCGTCCTGAGGGCCAGGATGTGTCGAAATTCGTCGCCAATCTAAGACGTCTTGCTGGGCCATGTAAGTTCGAAGATGCGTTGGGAGATATGCTGCAAGATTTCTTTGTAATAGGAATCAACCACGAGGTGATCCTCCGGAAGTTATTGGCTGTGGAGACACTGGATTTGAGCAAGGTCATCGCGATTGCCCAGGCATGCATGACGATGGATGATAATTTAAGGCAGATATCATCGAAGAGTCGGAGCTGCATGGCAAGTACTGTAAACAAGATCGTGTTGTCGTATGGCAGAGCTGCTTATGGCAGGGCCTACTCGACTGCGTATGCAAAACCTGTAGCTGCTCAAAGTCCGCCAATGGGTACGAATCCGATTTCACCCTGTTGGCGTTGTGGGGGAAATCATCGGCATCATCAGTGTCATTTTAAACAGTACATCTGTAAAGGCTGTTCGAAAGTGGGGCACCTTCAGCGAATGCATCCACAATTGAGCAAGTGTGCTGCGACTCACCACATGGATGATGACGATCAGTCCAGCACGGACCTGGATATGCAACCCGAGATACCCGAGGAGGAAGTGTATGGACTGTATTCATTCCTGACAAAGAGCTAACCGAAAATGCTTAATGTAAAACTGAATGGCGTGTTGCTTTTGATGGAATTGGACACGGGTGCGAGTCAGTCGATAATGAGCCAAAGGACATTCGACAAGCTGTGGGGCACTAAGGCTGCGAAGCCTAAGCTGAGTCCAGTCAATGCCAAGTTGCGTACTTACACCAAAGAACTTATACCGGTGATTGGCAGTGCGTTAGTCAAGGTGTCGTATGATGGCGTGGTTCATGATCTACCATTATGGATCATTCCAGGAAATGGTCCAATGCTGTTCGGCAGGAATTGGCTCAAAAAAATTAAATGGAATTGGAACAATATCAAAACGTTGTCATCAGTGGATGACACTTCGTGTGCTCAAGTGCTGAGCAAGTTTCCCTCGCTGTTTGAACTGGGCATTGGCAATTTCACGGGAGTCAAGGTGCAGATTCACCTGGATTCAGGTGCAAGACCCATCCATCACAAAGCTCGAGCTGTTCCGTACATGATGAGGGAGAAGGTCGAAATTGAGCTGGACAGTCTCCAACATAAAGGGGTCATATCACCGGTCGAATTTAACGAATGGGCCAGTCCCATTGTTCTTGTGTTGAAGAGTGATGGCACAGTCAGGATTTGTGGAGACTACAAGGTCACATCAACCGATTTTCAAAACAGGATCAGTACCCGTTACCGAAGGCTGACGACCTGTTTGCAACTCTAGCCGGTGGGAAGTCGTTCACTAAACTGTATCTGACATTGGCCTATATGACACAGGAGCTCGTCGACATGTCAAAGAAACTTACATACATCAACACTCATAAAGGACTGTTTATCTACAACAGGTGTCCTTTTGGAATTTGCTCGGCTGTAACCATATTTCAGAGGAACATGGAGAGCCTACTGCAGTTCGTCCCTAGAACCATTGTGCTTCAAGATGACATTCTGGTCACAGGTCGTGACACTGCCGAATACCTGAACAACCTTGAAGAGGTTCTACATCGTCTGGACAAAGTGGGACTCAGGCTGAAACGTTCGAAGTGCATCTTCATGACACCGGAAGTCGAATTTCTGGGGAGGAAAATTGCTGCTGATGGCATCAGGCCGACGGACTTGAAAACCAAGGCCATCAAAAATACACCCAGGCCTCAGAATGTGATGGAGCTGCGTTCGTTCCTTGGTCTACTCAACTACTTTGGTCATTTCCTACCTAGATGGAGCACTTTAATAGAGGCACTGCACATGCTGGTCAGAAAAGGTGACAACTGGGTTTGGGTTGTGTCTCAAGATAGAGCTTTTGAGAAAGCTACAAGTCTGCTTTGCTCTAACAAGTTGCTGGTACATTATGGTCCGTGTAAGTGTCTAGTATTGGCCTATGATGCTTCATCATATGGGGTTGGCTGCGTGCTCCAACAAGCTAATGAGTCGGGTAAACTACAACCTGTTGCGTATGCTTCGAAAAGTTTGTCAAAGGCAGAAAGAGCCTACAGCATGGTAGAAAAAGAAGCTCTAGCCTGTGTGTATGGGGTTAAAAAGATGCATCAGTACTTGTTTAGTCTTCACTTTGCACTCAAAACGGATCACAAGCCTCTCATTTCATTGTTTTCGGAAAACAAAGGTATCAATACCAATGCATCGTCCCGCATCCAGAGATGGGCGCTGACATTATCTGCCTATGATTATGACATTTACCATAGACCTGACACCGAGAATTGTGCCGATGCACTGAGCCGTCTGCCTTTACCCATACTGGAGGTGGAGACGCCACAACCTGCAGATCTACTGTTAGTCATGGATGCTTTTGAGAGTGAAGGAACCCCTGTCACAGCTCAACAAGTTAGGATCTGGACCAGACAGGACCCAATTTTATCGGTTGTAAAATGTTGTGTCCTTAGTGGTGATTGGTCTGTCATACCTATGGAAATGTGTGATGAGACCAAACTTTACAACCGTCGCAAAGACGAACTATCCATTCAGTCAGATTGTTTACTGTGGAGTAATCGTGTTGTTATGCCTGAGAAAGGCAGAGAGAAATTTGTACGTGATCTACACAGCACTCATCCCGGTATTGTCATGATGAAAGCCATCGCCAGGTCTCACATATGGTGGCCTGGAATTGACTCTGATCTGGAATCATGTATGCATCAGTGCAACACTTGCATGCAGCTAAGCAAAGTACCAGCGGAATCTCTGCTGAGTCTGTGGACGTGGCCATCCAAACCATGGTCGAGGATCCACACCGACTTTTGCAGGTCCTTTCCTGGATAAGATGTTTCTTGTTGTGGTGGATGCATATTCCAAGTGGATAGAGTGTATAATCATGTCATCTAGTACATCCACAGCTACTATTGAGAGCCTTCCTGTCATGTTTGCTACTCATGGTCTGCCTGACATCGTTGTGAGCGACAATGGATCTTGCTTCACAAGTCTGGAGTTTCAAGAGTTCATGAAACTCAATGGTATTAAACATGTGAGGTCAGCACCATTCAAACCTGCTTCTAATGGTCAAGCACAGCGTGCTGTCCAAACAATCAAGCAGATTATGAAACATGTAACTCAGGGTTCACTGCAGACTCGCTTGTCATGCATATTGCTTAGTTACAGGACAAGACCCCACACGCTTACTAGGGTCTCCCCTGCTGAACTATTGATGAAGAGAGGTCTCAAGACCAAGCTCTCTCTCATCCATCCAGACTTGAACGATCGTGTTGAAAACAGACGTCAAAATCAGCAGTAGTATCATGATCATGCTGCTGTGTTATGCGACATCTCTGTTAACGATCCTGTGTATGTGCTAAATTATGGTCAAGGTCCCAAGGTACTATTATGGCCAAGGAGGGTAACAGAGTGTTTATTGTTAAGCTCAAGAATGGGCAAATGTTGATCAGTTAAAGCTGTGGCACACGGATGAACTGAAACAAGTTGAGGAAGATACGATCAGTGACCAACCAACCTATTTTCATTCATCAGAGGATTCCTCCATCATCAATGAATCTGGACTTTCAATCTCTGACATGGTCATTGCCACTTCTATCAGATCGGCTACCCAGCCTCCAGTCATAACTGACTCAGAACGCTCGCCCAGAACTGGAGTTGAACTGAGACGATCAATTCGTGAGCGGAAAGCCCCGGACCATCTTAACTTTTAAAAAGACTGATACAAAGATCTTGAAGGGGGATGTTGTCATGTATGTATGCTTGGGGTTACTAGCCATCAGGGGGCGCCACTGTCGGAGGTCATTGGGCTGTACGCACGTGTGTGCGGGCCAGGTATATAAAAGAAGCCACCATGTAATGCGGGCACTTTGGGCCCGAATAAAGTTGAGCCAGGTTTGCACCTGAGTATTCAGTCTATCGAGTTATTACATACATAACACTAACCAACAGCCTTTGACATTCAACGACATTACCATCACTGAATACCCCACCATGAAAGCAAAGAAAAAATATTGGGAAATAAAATCAAGGAAAACCAAAAGATGTTTTATAAATATATAAAGAACAAGAGAATAACTAAGGAAAGAGTAGGCACTACTAGAGAGCTAAAAGGTAACCTAATGTACGGGCAGGGGTGAAGGAGCAGCAAGAGTTTGTAGAGGGATATGATCGGGGCCCAGAAGAGGTGTGAGTTCAGGGCTTAGAAGAGGCGAGGGCCCAGGGGCAGCACGGGCCAGCCCACACTGCGATATGTGTGCACACTGGTCTCCAGTTGTCTTGGTTAATCCTTGCCACTGGACCAAGACCTAGCTCTGTCAAGCCCGTGTGGTGGCTGGTGTGCAACGTCCACCACACATTAAAAAAATCCACGCACAGGCATCTTTCATCCTTCAAGATGTAGTTCAGGACCTGGAATATTAGGTCCTTCATTGAAACACCTGTGAACTCATCCCTTTTTGGTGTGGAAGCAAGTCATCCTCGTTTCGAGGGACTGCCTATAATGATGATGGGTTCTTAATGAATACATTGCATCTGTCTTCACAGAAGAGAGTCACGATGCAAACATTGTAGTTAAGGTGGAGGAATGTGAAATATTAGATGGGATAAACATAGAGAGAGAGGATGTATTAAGAGGTTTAGCATCTATGAAAGTTGATAAATCTCCAGGCCTGTATGAAATATATCCCAGGCTGTTCAGAGAGGCAAGGATGGAAATGGCGGAGTCGCTGACCATCATTTTCCAATCCTCTCTGACTACAGGTGTGGTGCCAGAGGACTAAAGGACTACTAACGTTGTGCCATTGCTTAAAAAGGGAGAAAGTGTTAGACCGAGTAATTACAGGCCAGTCTACCTAACCTCAGTAGTGAGAAAATTATTGGAAAAAGTTCTGACGGACAGCATAAACCATCATTTAGAAAGTCACGGATCAATCAAGGACAGTCAGTGTGGATTTGTCACGTGAAGGTCGGGTCTGACCAGCTTGATTGAATTTTTTCAGGAGGTAAAGAGCAGGGTCAATGTCGGTAGTGTGTTTAATGTAGTCTACATGGATTTTAGGAAGGCTTTCGACAAGGCAGGTTGTTCAAAAAAGTAAAAGCCCATGGGATCCAGTGCAAAGTGGCAAGTTGGATCCAAAATTGGCTCAGAGGCAGGAAGCAAAGGGTAATGGTCGATGGGTGACTGGGAGGCTGTTTCCAGTGGGGTTCCGCAGGGCTCAGTGCTGGGTCCCCTGCTTTTTGTGGTATATATCAATGATTTAAACTTCAATGTAGGGGCCTTTTTAAGAGGTTTGCAGATGATACAAAAAATGGCCGTGTGGTTGATAGTGAGGAAGAAACCTGTAGACTGCAGGAAGATATCAATGGACTGGTCAGGTGGGCTAAAAAGTGGCAAATGATAATCAATCTAGAGAAGTATGAAGCAATGCATTTGGGGAGGTCGAGATAAGGGAATCCATGTTAAATGGTAGGACACTGAGAAGTGTAGAGGAACAAAAGGACCTTGGAGTGCATGTCCACAGATCCCTAAAGGCCAGGTAGATAAGGTGGTTAAGAAGCTATACGGGATACTTGCCTTTATTAGCTGAGGCATAGAATACAAGAACTGTATAAAACACAAGTTAGGCCACAGCTAGAGTACTGCGTGCAGTTCTGGTCACCACATTACAGGAAATGTGTGATTGCACTAAAGAGGGTACAGAGGAGATTGACGAGGATGTTGCCTGGACTGGAACATTTTAGCTATGAGGAAAGATTGGATAAGGATGGGGTTGTTTTCTTTGGAAGAGAGGAGGCTGAGAGAAGACTTAATTAAGGTGTATAATATTTTGTGAGGGGTCTAGATAGGGTGGATAGGAAGCACTTATTTCCCATAGCAGAGGGACATAGATTTAAAGTAATTGGTAAAAGGATTAGAGGAGAAATCTTTTCACCCAGAGGGTGGTGGGGGTCTGGGATACAATGCCTGAAAGGATGGTAGAGGCAGGATCCCTCATCACTTTTAAAAATACTTGAATATGCACTTCCTGTAACCTGCAAGGCTACGGACCAAGAACTGGAAAGTGGGATTAGGCTAGATAGCTCTTTTTCGACCGGCACGATGGGCTGAATGGCCTCCTTCTGTGCTGTAAATTTCTATGCTTCTATTAATATCTTGGGGATCACCATTGACCAGAGCATAAGAAGAACATAAGAAATAGGAGTAGGCCATTTGGCCCCTCGAGCCTGCTCCGCCATTCAATAAGATCATGGCTTATCTGATCTTGGTCTCAACTCCACTTCCCTGCCCGTTCCCCACAACCCTTGATTTCCTTATCATTCAAAAATGTGTCTATCTCCACCTTAATTATATTCAATGACTTAGCCTCCACAGCTCTCTGGAGTAGAGAGTTCCAAAGATTCACGACGCTCTGAGAGAAGAAATTCCTTCTCATTTCGATTTTAAATGGGCGACCCATAATTCTGAAACTATGCCCCCTAGTTCTAGATTCCCCCACGAGGGGAAACATCCTCTCTGCAGCTACCCTGTCAAGCCCCCTCAGTATCTTATATGTTTGAATAAGATCACCTCTCATTCTTCTAAACTCCAATGAGTATAGGCCCAACCTGACCAACCTTTCTTCATAAGACAACCTCCTCATCTCAGGAATCAACGTTGTGAATCTTCTCTGAACTGCCTCCAATGCAAGTATATCCCTCCTTAAATAAGGAGATCAAAACTGTACGTAGTACTCCAGGTGTAGTCTCACCAACACCCTGTACAGTTGTAGCAGGACTTCCCTACTTTTATACTCCATCCCCCTTGCAATAAAGGCCAACATTCCATTTGCCTTCCTACTTACTTGCTGTACCTGCATGCTAACTTTTTGTGTTTCATGTTTCAGAAACTTAACTGGACCAGCCACATAAATACTGTGGCTACAAGAGCAGATCAGAGGCCGGGTATTCTGTAGTGAGTGTCTCATCTCTTGACTCCTCAAAGCCTTTCCAGCATTCACAAGGCATAAGTCAGGAGTGTGATGGAATACTCTCCACCTGCCTGGATGAGTGCAGCTCGAAAAACACTCAAGAAGCTCGACACCATCCAGGGCAAAGCAGCCCGCTTGATCGGCACCCCATCCACCACCTTAAACATTCACTCCCTCCACCACCGGCGCACCGTGGCTGCAGTGTGTACCATCTACAAGATGCACTGCAGCAACTCGCCAAGGCTTCTTCGACAGCACCTCCCAAACACGCGACCTCTGCCATCTAGAAGGACAAGGGCAACAGGCGCATGGGAACTCCACCACCTCCAAGTTCTTCTCCAAGTTACTCACCATCCTGACTTGAAAATATATCATCGTTCCTTCATTGTCGCTAATTCAAAATCCTGGAACTCCCTCCCTAATAGGACTGTGGTAGTATCTTCACCACACAGACTGCAGCGGTTCAAGGCAGCGGCTCACTATCACCTACTTAAGGACAATTACGGATGGGCAATAAATGCTGGTCTTGCCAGTAAAATCCCCTTAGGCTTTGTCAGCAGGAAGTAATGCTAAATTTAATCAGGCACCAGTATTACTGAATGAACTTACTGTTCAAACAAATTTGCAGTTTATTATTGCTGTCAATGAACTACCCGGATTCTCTCATTCCAGGTACATGAAAGCCCAATCTCGTATCATTTTACAAGGAATTATTTTCTTTTCAGATTATAGTTTTTTTTAGACCATTTTCATAGAGCAACGAGTAGGCGCTATCAGCCAGCAAAAGCCATGTTTTCATGTGAATGTGAAGTTAAGTCAAGCACCGAATTTCACGAGTGCAAACAGACCACGCAACAAGCTGAATGTGTGGCAGAGGGTCAGGCCCAGTTCACTCTGGGCAAGGTTTGCTGTTGTTGCTGAAATCTGGTGCCAAATTCCTCTGCTTCTGCATTGAATAACCTGCACATTTTAATTTCCTCCACACCGCTGTCCCGTTTGTTTGACCCTCGAGTCTGTTGACACATACCTTCCTAGTGTAGGACAGGCTGCAGCTCACCAGCTTGGGGTTTTAAACACAACCTGGCAGCTTTCAGAAACGGAGAGAGAGATTAAACAATCTATCGGGACTCAGAGAACTACTGCGAGAGATGCTGATCTGGCTAGATAATTACAGAGGTGGCAGGCCACTCGGCCCATCTTAATCCATTCATGCACCCTGCACCCATCCCATTGTAGCATCCAGTTCTTTCTTGAATAATTTGAGGCGTTTTGCGTCCATTATACAATCTGGAAGTTTATTTCAAGTCACTGGGTGAGGAAGAATTTCCTGATCCAGTGCGGAGAGATTGAACCTTGGTCTCCCTGTCCTGCTCCTATTGTTTAATTTAAAGCCATATTCTGAGTTAACTTTTTCTATAGCCATGACATGAGGAAAAGCTTTTGTACGCAGCGAGTTGTCATGATCTAGAATGCACTGCCTAAGAGGGTGGTGGAGGCAGATTCAATTGTGGTTTTCAAAAGGGAATTGGGTAAGTACCTGATGGAATATTTTTTGCATGGCGCCGGGGAAAGGGCAGGGGAGGGGGACTAGCCGAAGAGAGCCGGAACAGGCTCGATGGGCTGAATGGCCTCCTTCTGTGCTGTAACCATTCTATGATTTTATGAATTGTCAGGCCAGATGGTAAAAGCTTCTGCTGTAATGACAGTAGGTGGCACTATCTGTGGCCCGTCAATGGCCAGTGACGGGCGGTGGTGAAGTAACTGGGCCAAACCCAGGAAGTGCCCTTGGAGGAGGGAAATAGGAACCCACCCCCGCTCAAATGGAAGCAACGCCGTCAAAAGGCAGATGAGCTAATCCTTGAATTAGGCAACGGTGTACAACCCGTGACACGGCCGCAGTGCAGAAAAGCTCAATGCAAGAGCGACTGTGGAAAGTCCGACACACAATGCCAGGGTTCAAACCCCTCCCTTAAAACCCAACAGGTATAGATGTGAGTTTGAGGAGCTCTGGCCATTGGCGACCGAGGATGATGGTGGTGCTGATGGTGAACAATCCTATGTGGGGTGGCCTCTCAGACACCCCCTATTTTCAAGCACTGTAGGATGGGGGTGCACATGACAAGCTCCTGGGCTCCTGCTGAGCGCATGCCAGAGTGAAATATCTGGCACATTGTGGCAGCTGTTCAAGGGCCGCAGCCAGCACTGAAAGAACGGGGGTCCGGCCCAGGATGTGCCCCTCCTCCACCGCCAGTCCAACCCTCATTTGCTCCTCACCCTTCAAGAAAAAGGCCATGCATCTAATAGGCGCTAACTCAGGTCTGGCATCCTGTTGCTGCCAGGTTACTCACTGAGCTCCTGAGTACCACACTCAGTCCTGGCATGAGATGGCTGTCCTATGAGGAGAGATTGTGTAGAATGGGCCTATACTCTCTGGAAGTTCGAAGAATATGAATATTGAAAGCTATCAAATTCTGGGCAGGCTTGACACGGTAGATGCTGAGAGGTTGTTTCCCCTGGCTGGGGAGTCTAGAACTAGGGGGCACAGTCTCAGGATAAGGGGTCGATCATTTAAGACTGAGATGAGGAGTTTCTTCATTCACAGGGCTGTGAATCTTGGGAATTTTCCACTCCAGAGGGCTCTGGATATTCAGTCGATGACTATAATCAAGGCTGAGCGCGATAGATTTTTGCAACTAAGGGAATCAAGGGATACGAGGATAGGGCGGAAAAGTGGAGTTGAGCAATGATCTTATTGAATGGCGCAGCAGGCCCAAGGGACCACAGTGCCTACTCCTGCTCCTATTATTTAGGTTCTTCTGCTCGACAATGTCAGCCTGATATCACTGCGAAGCACTGCTGTGTATTTATTGTAAATTTGCCTCGTCTCCTACCAAAGTGCACTGATCCCTGTATCTGAATCCTGTGTTCCCCCTCCCCATAATCCCCTCCCCTTGGCACCCACCCTCAGCACCCTCCTTTTGCGACCCTCCCATGGCCCCCTCCCGTCAACTCCCTCCAATTGCCCCACTCCCCTTGGCCTGCCCCTCTGCTCTGCCTCCTTCCCTCAGCTCCCGTTGCCCCTCTCCCCTCCCCTCCATACCCTCCCCTTGCCCCCCGCTTTCGGACCTGACCCTTTCCCTCAATCCCCTCCTCCTGGCCTGCCCTCTCCCCACAATCCCCTCCCCTTTACCCCTCCACATAATCGCCTCCCCTCGACCCCTCCCATCATCCCTGTCCCCTCCCCACATTCCACTCCCCTCCCCTCTGTCTCCCCAAGCCCGGCTCCCCGCGGCCCCCTTGCCATCCCCAGTACCGTTGGATTCCCGTTTTGCCGCGTGCCAAACATGGAGAATCTGGGTCTGCCCAGGACCCTCCACCGTTCCGCCTCCCCCACCACCTCACGCACACGATCCCCCTCACCCCAGCAAGATGCTGGCTTGAATCGAACTGCGAGGCAAAGGGGTTTCGAAACCTTTTAAAATGGGAAAGAAGGCGGCAAACACAGGAATATTGTAACTTTTTCCTTTATTCCTAGTGTGTGTGAGACCAGTGACAGATCTGTGTTGCTGCTCATTTCTCCTTTCCATGGCAAAACCATTGCAGGTGGAGCCGGAAGGAGTTTTCCATAATTGGGTTGTGAATACTTGCTGCAGACCCGATCGCACGCAGTGCACATAATCATTAAAACACGTACATAGATCACAAAATTAAATTAAATATTTGAAAAATGCAACATAATCCTTAGCGTAACTGGGGCTGTTAGTTTTATGCTACAGCAGAGTAGGCCTACTATGGAGGAAGGTCCAAGCCAGGCCTCACACGCAGTGCAGTGACTCCCGAATCACCAGGGTTTCTGATTCCCCACTGATGTGTCCTTACTATACAGTACAAATGCACACGAGGCCCATACTAGAGACCAGTAACCTTTATTAGCCAGCACTCAAGTGGAGAAGATGGGTGGAGCTTCCTCTTTTATACCTGAAAGTCCAGGTTAGGAGTATCTCCCACAAGTTTGCCACCGGATAGCGTCGCAAAGAGGTCCTCCGCTCTTGGTAGCGGGTACTGGTCCTGGAGTGACACCTGATTGATGCTGGCCTTGTAATCACCACATATCCTGACCGACCCATCCGCCTTGAGCACCGGCACAATCGGGCTCGCCCAGTCACTGAATTCGACTGGCTCGATGATGCCTTCCCTCAGCAGGCGGTCCAATTCGCCTTCTATCTTTTCCCGCATCACGTACGGCACCTCTCTGGCCTTGTGGTGTACTGGCCTGGGATCTGGGTTTATGTGAATCACTACCTTGGTCCCCACGAAAGTGCCAATGCCGGGTTGAAATAGTGAGTCAAATTTGTCCAGGACCTGTGAGCATGATATTCGCTCCACAGAAGAAATTGCATTGACATCGCCCCATTTCCAGTTCATGACAGCCAGCCAACTCCTCCCCAGCAGTGCGGGACCGTCCCCCGGGACAATCCAGAGTGGCAACCTGTTCTCCGAATCTTTATAGGTCACGACTACCATGGCACTGCCTAGCACCGGAATGATCTCCTTTGTATATGTCTGTAGCTGTGCGTCAATCGGCAATAATTTTGGCCTCCTGGCCTTGGACGCCCACAACTTGTCGAAATGTTTGATCCTCATCAGGGACTGGCTGGCCCCCGTGTCCAGCTCCGTTGATACTGGGATGCCATTGAGGAGCACTTTCATCATTATCGGTGGCGTCCTGGTGTATGAACTGTATATATGCTCCACATGAACACGCTGAACTTTAGCTTCCAGCGAGTTCCCCCAGTGTCCATTTGGCCTCGTAGGGCTTACATCGGGCCCGTCCTCCTCGTACATCAACCTGGCTGCAGGCTTCCTGCACATACGCGCCAAGTGACTGCTGAAGTTGCAGTTTCTGCAGGTATATTGCTGATACCTGCAAGCTCTGGCTGTGTGTTTGCCTCCACACCTCCAACATGAGCCGTTGTTGGAATCAAAAGGTCCATTACCAGTCGATCGTCTTGGACTGTCTCTGTAACTGTCCTTAAACGCACCATTGACAGGTGTTGATGGCCCCCAGGTATTGTCCCTTGCGATGGCTGGAATCGCCGTTCAGCTAGCCATTGTCTCTGTTGAATTCCCCCTTTGGGTTCGACTACATGCTCGGGCATTTCCGATTGCCCCTGTCTGCCTGGAGAACTGTGTGCACATTAACAATGCTGACTCCCTGTCCATTTGCTGTATTTAAACCAAGATTTTTGTCAAACATCATTCTGGTCTCTTCCTCCCCTGAGATAAATGTCTGGGCCGTCAAAGCCGCTGTTTCCAGGGTCAAGTCTTTGGTCTCAATCAGTCTCCTGAAAACCCCAGCGTGCCCGATGCTCTCAATGAAAAAGTCTCGCAGCATCTCCGCTCTGCATGCATCTGGGAACTTACATAGGTTCGCCAGTCGCCGGAGGTGTGCCACGAAGTCTGGAACGCTTTGCCCTTCTTGCCGCCGGTGCGTGTAAAACCGGTGTCTCGCCATGTGCATGCTGCTCGCCGGTTTAAAGTGTTCCCCGATCAACTTACTGAGCTCTTCAAAAGTCTTGTCCGCCGACTTCTCTGGCGCTAGAAGGTCCTTCATCAGGGAGTACGTCCTGGATCCACAAACTGTCAGGAGATGAGCCCTGCGTTTGTCGGCCGAATCCTGTCCCAGCCATTCCTTAGTGACGAAACTTTGCTGTAGTCTCTCAATAAAATCGTCTCAATCATCACCAACACAATACCTCTCATCTGTGCTGCTAGTGGCCATGCTCGCGTGGTTTAAATCCCAGTTTCTCGTCACCAATGATATGTCCTTACTATACAGTACAAATGCACACGAGGCCCATACTCGAGAGAAGGTCACTCTGTGACCAGTAACCTTTATTAGCCAGCATTCAAGTGGAGAAGATGGGTGGAGCTTCCCCTTTTATACCTGAAAGTCCAGATTAGGAGTGTCTCCCACAAGTTCACCACCTAGTGGTCAGTGTTCTCACAGTGTACAACTTAGGTCAGTTTATACATGGATTACAATGACAGTTGAATACATTATACCCACGGTGGGGTCGGTGTTCATATCGGGTGGGCAGGGGGGCACCCCTCCCCCCACATTCCCCCGCTCTGGCGATGTCAGCGAGAGGTCAGGATGATTTTGAGTGTCGGACCTTGGATGGAACAAGCGAGCTGGAGGGGCTCAAGTTCGCTTATCGGGAGAGAAATCGGGATACAGGCTGATGAGGGCCCGGGGCAGCATGTGAAAGGGGAGGGGAGGGTGGGGGGAAATCCAGCAGGGATCAGGCTGACGAGTGCCTGAAGAAGCATCTTAAAGGGGAGGGGCTGCAAAGATTGAGCGTAGTCAGCGACAACAGAGAAGTTCTTAATGAAATTGGATTTGGTGTTTGCAACAGCTTTGTGTGCTGCCCTTTGCACTGTACCTGGGACATGCACACTGTGACTGGTTCCAGGGTGGGCCCATTCGTGAGTGCAGGCCCTCTCACTTAGATCTGCCACAGATTTTGCATCCTATGCAAATACGCCAATGTGCCTCTTCCATTCTCCTTTGATAGCGTAATGAATGGGTACAAACCACAACGTGTGTGCTCAGTGACACAGCACACTTGTTATCACCATTCTCAATCTCAGTGGGACTGCACGAATTAGCAACGCAGTCACCAGGAGCTCAATGATAGAAATAACCTCTCTCACACTGACCCAGGGGCAAAGAGAGAGCTGAGCCCACAGTACAAGTCTGCCCAACAAAACTATTGCTTTCAGCAAAGTAAGTGGCTGTTAGCATTTCGTGTTTAACGTCAAATTATTCAGGTTGGACTGATTGTACCACCTCACTTAACGGTGGGCAATGTGACACCTGACTCACCACTGTTGTCCAGTACAGGACTGACTCAGTGTGTACAGGACTGGCCATTGTTGTGAGAGAGAGTGCCCACAGTGAGGGATTGCCCAGTGAGGGAGTGTGCCCACAGTGAGGGAGTATGCCCACAGTGAGGGAGTGTGCCCACAGTGAGGGAGTGTCCAGTGAGGGAGTGTGCCCACAGTGAGGGAGTGTGCCCAGTGAGGGAGTGTGCCCACAGTGAGGGAATGCCCACAGTGAGAGAGTGTGCCCACAGTGCTGGAGTGCCCCCAGTGAGGGAGTGCCCACAGTGATGGAGTGTGCCCACAGTGAGGGAGTGTGTCCATAGTGAGGGAGTGTGCCCAGTGATGGAGTGTGCCCACAGTGAGGGAGTGTGTCCACAGTGAGGGAGTGTGCCCACAGTGAGGGAGTGTGCCCACAGTGAGGGAGTGTGCCCAGTGATGGAGTGTGCCCACAGTGAGGTGGTGTGTCCACAGTGAGGGAGTGTGCCCACAGTGAGGGAGTGTGCCCACAGTGAGGGAGTGTGTCCACAGTGAGGGAGTGTGCCCACAGTGAGGGAGTGTGCCCAGTGAGGGAGTGTGTCCACAGTGAGGGAGTGTGCCCACAGTGAGGGAGTGTGCCCAGTGAGGGAGTGTGTCCACAGTGAGGGAGTGTGCCCAGTGAGGGAGTGTGTCCACAGTGAGGGAGTGTGCCCACAGCGAGGGAGTGCCCAGTGAGGGAGTGTGCCCACAGTGAGGGAATGTGTCCACAGTGAGGGAGTGTGTCCACAGTGAGGGAGTGTGCCCAGTGAGGGAGTGTGCCCACAGTGAGGGAGTGTGCCCACAGTGAGGGAATGTGTCCACAGTGAGGGAGTGTGCCCAGTGAGGGAGTGTGCCCACAGTGAGGGAGTGTGCCCACAGTGAGGGAATGTGTCCACAGTGATGGAGTGTGTCCACAGCGAGGGAGTGTGCCCACAGTGAGGGAATGTGTCCACAGTGAGGGAGTGCCCAGTGAGGGAGTGTGCACACAGTGAGGGAGTGTGCCCAGTGAGGGAGTGTGTGCACAGCGATGGAGTGTGTCCACAGCGAGGGAGTGTGTCCACAGTGATGGAGTGTGCCCACAGTGAGGGAGTGTGTCCACAGTGAGGGAGTGTGCCCACAGTGAGGGAGTGTGTCCACAGCGAGGGAGTGTGTCCACAGTGAGGGAGTGTGTCCACAGTGAGAGAGTGTGTCCACAGAGGGAGTGTGTCCACAGTGAGGGAGTGTGCCCACAGTGAGGGAGTGTGCCCACAGTGAGGGAATGTGTCCACAGTGAGGGAGTGTGCCCACAGTGAGGGAGTGTGCCCACAGTGAGGGAATGTGTCCACAGCGAGGGAGTGTGTCCACAGCGAGGGAGTGTGTCCACAGTGAGGGAGTGTGTCCACAGTGAGGGAGTGTGCCCACAGCGAGGAAGTGTGTCCACAGTGAGGGAGTGTGTCCACAGTGAGGGAGTGTGTCCACAGTGAGGGAGTGTGCCCACAGTGAGGGAGTGTGTCCACAGTGAGGGAGTGTGCCCACAGTGAGGGAATGTGTCCACAGTGAGGGAGTGTGCCCACAGTGAGGGAATGTGTCCACAGTGATGGAGTGTGTCCACAGCGAGGGAGTGTGCCCACAGTGAGGGAATGTGTCCACAGTGAGGGAGTGCCCAGTGAGGGAGTGTGCACACAGTGAGGGAGTGTGCCCAGTGAGGGAGTGTGTGCACAGCGATGGAGTGTGTCCACAGCGAGGGAGTGTGTCCACAGTGATGGAGTGTGCCCACAGTGAGGGAGTGTGTCCACAGTGAGGGAGTGTGCCCACAGTGAGGGAGTGTGTCCACAGTGAGGGAGTGTGCCCACAGTGAGGGAATGTGCCCACAGTGAGGGAGTGTGCCCACAGTGAGGGAGTGTGTCCACAGTGAGGGAGTGTGCCCACAGTGAGGGAGTGTGTCCACAGTGAGGGAGTGTGCCCACAGTGAGGGAATGTGTCCACAGTGAGGGAGTGTGCCCACAGTGAGGGAGTGTGCCCACAGTGAGGGAATGTGTCCACAGTGAGGGAGTGTGCCCACAGTGAGGGAATGTGTCCACAGTGAGGGAGTGCCCAGTGAGGGATGTGTCCACAGTGAGGGAATGTGTCCACAGTGAGGGAGTGTGCCCACAGCGAGGGAGTGTGTCCACAGTGAGGGAGTGTGCCCACAGTGAGGGAGTGTGTCCACAGTGAGGGAGTGTATCCACAGTGAGGGAGTGTGTCCACAGTGAGGGAGTGTGCCCACAGTGAGGGAGTGTGTCCACAGTGAGGGAGTGTATCCACAGTGAGGGAATGTGTCCACAGTGAGGGAATGTGTCCACAGTGAGGGAGTGTGCCCACAGTGAGGGAGTGTGTCCACAGTGAGGGAATGTGTCCACAGTGAGGGAGTGCCCAGTGAGGGAGTGCCCAGTGAGGGAGTGCCCAGTGAGGGAGTGCCCAGTGAGGGAGTGCCCACCGTTAATGAGCAATGCCATGGCTCCTTGACTGAAGACGATACACACTCCCAACACAAAAGCAAAATACTGCAGATGCTGGAAATCTGAAATAGAAACAGGAACAGAAAATGCTGGAAATACTGAGCGGGTCAAACAGCATCTGTGGAGGGAGAAATAGAGTCAACGTTTCAGCTCCGTCAGAACTGACACTCTCGCTTACTTTCCTTTTCAAATGATAACTTCATTGTAGCATCAATAAATTCTCGTCTTGACAGAAACACAGCAACAGGCAGAAGTCATGGACTGTCGCTCTCCCCTCTCCCCCTACCCATATTGTCACTATAAATCAACGGCCCAACGGTGGATTAGTGCAAAGAATGAGTAAACACCCCAAACACACACATGCAACCAGTGAATCGCAGAGCGACCGCCTCTGGAGACCGTTGATCTGCGCTGCTCCGCCTAAATTACTTTAGTGAAAGTTGTCTCTGAAAGCTGCCCACTATTGCAGTGAGTGTGACCCCAGTGACGCGAGACGGGTCACTGAGGGAACACGGCCAAAATGGTTCAAGAATCCGGGCACGGCCGTTCAAGGCAACAAGTTTACTTTGGAGACGACGTGCTTGCAGCCATGAACAGAGTACCGAAGGTCCCCAACCGAGTAATATTGCAGCTCCCTGGACAGCTTGTCCAGGTGCGCAGTGTCTGGGTAAAATCCTTCCCTCATCAGCTCTTCCAAGAAGCAGTCCACTATGTGGGCCTTCTCCAATAAGGTGAACGGCACAATATCCGCGTGTTTCCAGAGTGGGTGCAAGTGGATCAGTGAAGACTGCACAATGAAGAGAAGCTCTTCCGATTTTGTCAGCTGTCGCGCCATGCCACTGGAAGCGTTGTGGAGAACAAACTTGGTTATCTCGCCCTGTCCATAGTTGCTGATTAAGACATACATGACGTTCAGGAACTCGTTGGTCTGGTTGGGCTGGAAGTAGTTCTGCAGGAAGTCCAACAGGGTCGGCTGCATGAACTCCACCTCGTCGAAGATGAGCAGTGGGATCTTCTCCTCCTCCTCCGCCCGATTGACCATGTCAGAGATGCCACCCGCCAACTCCTGCTGGCAACTGCTGATGTTCTCCCCTGCCGGGCAGTGATGCAGCACAAAATACTGGTACACCAGTTGGTCACTCAGCACCGAGCGGAAGTGCTTGGCGAGCAGTCGACCGACGAGGCTCTTCCCGACCCCGGTCGGGCCATTGAGAGACAGGACCAGGGGTTTATTGTGAATGTGGGTGGCCAGATAGTCCTTGAGCAAATCCATCAGACTGTCAATAGCAACTGTCTGCCCAAAGACCTCTCTCTGGAGTGTTTTCTCCAGCCCTGCCAAGTCATATTTTAGCACGTTGTCATCCAGGTTCTCGATGGCATTGTATATCTGAAAGAAAACGATAATACTTAGCAGGAAGAGGCAGTTCTTGGCCTTGCTTTTCTTCACCTCGGGCAAGTACCTCTTGCTGTCATTTGGATACAGCACTTTGCGCTTTCTCCTGACACGGCGTCTCCTCAGGGATTTGATGGGTACCTTCTCGAAGGTGAAGTGCTCGGCCGCCTTGGACCTGTGCTTGGAGGCACGCTCAGGGGACTCCGCTCCATCCACGCCCGCAGACTCGCTCTGCTCCAAGCGCCTCTTTTTCATCACCAGGTACTTGTGGCGAATGCGATAGGCGGCTCGCAGCGGGGACGTGAAGGTGGAAATCCGCTTCCTGTCGTCGGGCAGGGCTTTGTGAGCCAGCTCCATTGCAGGTCTCGTTACTTCCAGCTCCCAATCTTCTCAGCCCAATCGCTGCTGGCCCTGCAATAACAACAACAAATTGCGTTTATATAGCGCCTTTAACGTAGCTAAAAACATCCCAAGGAGCCTCACAGGAGCGTTATCAAACAAAATTCGACACCGAGTCATAGGAGGAGATATTAGGACAAAGTCTGGACAAAGAGGTAGGCTTTAAGGAGCATCTTAAAGGAGGAGAGGTGGAGAGGTTTAGGGAAGGAATTCCAGAGCTTTGAGCCAAGGCAACAGAAGGCACAGCCTCCAATGGTGGAGCGATTAAAATCGGGGATATGCAAAAGGCAGGAAAAGGGAAAGAGATACCACATTCATAAAACTGGACTGGACACAGGCGGCAGCAACAATGACCCTCATCAGATACTTCAAAACCCTCGAGCCTCTCTGCAGCACGACACAAGAAGAGGCCATTTAACGTGTCCAACCTGCAATCACTCTCCAGTTCGCCCTGTCACAGCCTCTACCTGTTCCGCTTTTCTGAGGAGAGGTTCTGGAAAGTTCCTCTCTGCCAAAGATAAGCCAGCAAAAAGAAAGCCCAGGCACTGCTGTGAAGCTGCGTGCTGTCCGCACAATATCAGGAAGTCCCATTAAACAAAGCTGCTTCTGTTGAGCAGTGAGGCTGCACTTCCCCCTCCGCTCCTGCACACGCTCAGTGCACAGTGAGAAGCTGCGAGTCGCTCCCATGCTGAAACTGGTCGTGGGCCCAGAGAAGGTTCTCTCACAGACTGGGGCCCTCACCTGGCCAGGGTCTCCAGCAACAGGAGAGCAGACTGAAGGCATCGCAGCCCTCTTCAGATCGACCGCTTACACTGAGTGCAGAGCGCTCAGAGACAAGAGCTCCTGCTGCAGGAGCTGGTGCGCGGTGCACTGCAGTCCAGAGTGTGAGTGAGCAAGTGTTTTCAGCTGTTTACTTCCTGCAGCCTCTGGAAACTTTCATAGATTTAGGTCCTGGATTTAACTACCTTACAGTAGAATCATGGAATCATACAGCACAGGCCATTCGGCCCATCGTGCGTGTGCCGGCTCTTTGAAAGAACTTTCCAATTAGCCCCACTCCTCTGCTCTTTCCCCATAGCCCTGCAAATTTTTCCTTTTCAAGTATTTATCCTTCTGGAAATATACTTATGGGCTGAAAATTCCGGCCTCGCTGCGTCCGTACGGAGTGCGCACGAACCCGGCAAGGCCTTGCAAAAGCCGGTTCCCGGGGCGTAATGCGCATGCGCCGAAAACCGGTTTTTCCGATCTGTCAAGATTTCTCTAGATAGATCCTCCACATCCCCACAGGAAGGACATCCGCGCGGGAAAGATTGGGCTACTTGCCCAACTCTTGCCCAGCGAATGTCCTTCAAACTCTTGCTCCTGGTAAAAGCAGGCGCATAGCTTACTTTTACCAGCGTAAGAGTTTTAAAACATCTAAAAATTAAATTGAAACACATTTTTATATTAAAAAAACCCAGTCCATTGAGGTAAGTTTATTTTTAACACCATTAAAACAAATTTTTAAAAATTCCAAAAAATATATATTTTTTCTAAAACATTTTTTAGCAAACTTTTAATGTCAATTAATTTTAAATATGTGAGGTGTTTTATTTATTTATTATGCTGTGTTTCGGTGTTTTAGGGGGTTTTCTCATTGATATTAATAGAGGTCTGTACAAACAGCTCCTATTTTTATCAATGAGAATACTGCATAGTGATTGGTGATCCAGGCCCACGTGACTCCAGCTTGTACGTACATACGTACCTGAAAGACATCTCCCCGTACGCTGCCCAGCGAATCTAGGCCTCCGACCGGAATCGTAGGCTCCTCTGGGACCACCAGGTACAGACCGTAGATTTTTTTCGGGTCGGTGGCGTTTGTATGAAGGAAGCCTCCGACCGCAATTTTCCCCCCATTGAATCTGCTTCCACTGCCCTTTCAGGCAGCGCATTCCAGATCACAACAACTCGCTGTGTAAAACAAATTTTTCCCATCTCCCCTTTGGTTCATTTGCCAATTACTTTAAATCTGTGTCCCCTTGTTATCGACCCCCTGGCCAGTGAAAATAGACTCCCCCCATTTACTCTGTCAAAACACGTCAGCATTTTGAATACCTCTGTTACATCTCCCCTTAACCGTCTCTGCTCTAAATAACCGCCAACCACTAATGGGCGGGCGAATTATGACGCCATGCAAATATGAGGGAAATATGTCAGAAAGAAGTTATGGTAATTCTTAATAAATCACTGATTATGCCCCAGCTGGAGTATTGTGTCCAATTCTGGGCACTGCACTTTAGGAAGGATGTCAAGGCCTTGGGCAGGGTGTGGAGGAGATTTACTGGAATGGTACCAGGGATGAGGGACTTCAGTTATGTGAAGAGACTGGAGAAGCTGGGGTTGTTCTCCTGAGAGCAGAGAAGGTTACGGGGAGATTTAATGGAGCTGTTCAAAATTATGAGGGGTTTTGATAGAGTAAATAAGGAGAAACTGTTTCCACTGGCAAGAGGTTCG
The DNA here is from genome assembly GCF_044704955.1 of Pristiophorus japonicus. Taxonomy (NCBI): domain Eukaryota; kingdom Metazoa; phylum Chordata; class Chondrichthyes; family Pristiophoridae; genus Pristiophorus; species Pristiophorus japonicus. The sequence continues at coordinate 65,618,728 of NC_091996.1, forward strand.
GTAACCAGAGGACACAGGTTTAAGATCATTGGCAAAGGAACCAGAGAGGAGATGAGGTGAATATTATGAGCTGGAATGCACTGCCTGACTGGGTGGTGGAAGTTGTAACTTTCAAAAAGGAACTGGATAAATAGTTGAAAAGGAAAAAAGTGCAGGTCTATGAGGAAAGAGCAGAGGAGTGGGATTAACGCTCTCAAAGAGCTGGCACAGGCATGATGGGGCGAATGGCCGCCTTCTGTGTTGTATGATTTTATGATTCCATGATCTATCTTCCACCACATGCACCCTAGTAACGCTGGGCCTATGGAATGCCTATGTCTCCATGGCACCCAGCTTTGCTAAGAACATAAGAAATTGGAGTAGGAGTAGGCCATTTGGCCACTTGAGCCTGCTCCGCCAATCAGATCATGGCTGATCCGATCTTAGCCTCAACTCCACTTCCCTGCCCTCTCCCCATAACCCTTGACTTCCTTATTGTTCAAAAATCTGTCTATCTCCACTTTAAATATATTCAATGACCCAGCCTCCACAGCTCTCTGGGGCAGGGAATTCCAAAGATTCACGGCCCTCTGAGAGAAGAAATTCCTTTTCATCTCCGTTTTAAATTGGCGACCCCTTGTTCTGAAACTATGTCCCCTAGTTCGTAAGCGTATCAGGTAGTCTTTTCACATGTCATGGCTGGTTTACCGAGACTCGACCTCCAGTGAAAGTGGCAGTTGTGTAACTATAGATTCAGCTCTCCTCCTGTCCCTGGGCCCACTGCACTGAACCCACATTGCGACTCTGGGAGGAGCGCTTCAGCCACAAGGAGAAGACGGTTGAGGAGGATTCTTGCGAAGACTTCCCCAGTGGCCGACAGCAAGGAGATTCCTCTATAGTTGCTGCAATCGGACTTGTCCCCTTTTTTGAAGATGGTCACGATCACGGCATCTCGGAGATCT